>NC_046620.1:3233034-3301330 GCF_900324465.2 Anabas testudineus
TTCTTCTCTCTCTCTCTCTGTCTCTCTCTCTGTCTCTCTCTCTCTCTCTCTATCTCCTGTTTTCTATCTCTCTCTGTCTCTCTCTCTCTCTCTGTCTCTCTCTCTGTCTCTCTCTCTCTCTCTCTCCTCTGTCTCTCTCTATCTGTCTCTCCTCTCTTGTCTCTCTCTCCTCTTCTTCTCTCTCTCTTCTCTCTCTCTCTTCTCCTCTCTCTCTGTCTCTCCTCTCTCTGTCTCTCTCTTGTCTCTCTTTCTCTGTCTCTCTCTCTTCTCTCTCTCTCTCTCTCTATGTCTTCTCTCTCTCTCTCTCTGTTCTTTTTCTCTCTCTCTCTCTGTCTCTCTCTCTCTCTTGTCTCTCTCTCTCTCTGTTCTCTCTCTCTCTCTCGTCTCTCTCTCTCTTCCTCTGTCTCTCTCTCTCTCTCTCTCTCTCTCTCTCTCTCTCTCTCTCTCTCTCTCTCTCTCTCTCTCTCTCTCTCTCTCTCCCTTTATATCCTCCCTCCTCTTCACCTCTCCCCCTCCCTCGCCCCCGTCTCTCTCTCTCTCTCGGACTCAGATCATCTCCATCCTCCTGCCGCTGACATGTGAGTATTTCATTCATTTTTACGTCTTTGTGAAGCTCTGAAATGTCTAAATATCATTTTACCTCCGCGTATCAACGTCCATCATCTCTTCTCATTATCAGCAGCTTTAAACTAATAACTGATCCTTTTAATTCATTCTTGATTCATCTCAGCCGCTGGTTTTATTCTCTCCTCTTTATCAAAGAGGAAACTTAGTGATGTTGTGGAGAAACATTTGTGATGCAGCACTTTGACTCAGCAGAAATATGACCATGACTCACGGTGTGACTCACCTACACAACTATTTATCAAATGAAGAAACTGCTTTCAGTTTCACAGTGATCACAAACACTGCAGCCTCTATAGAAGACTTTAACTTATTTTATGATTATTTTTTATTTTTTACAGAAAAACAAACTAATTCTGAGGATTTTTATTGAATTGTATGTATTTATTGCAGTGGGGGAGGGGGTTTTATTGCGTGCATGTTGATCTGCTCCTGTCTGCCGGGAGGTTGGATGCTGCTGCACTAATCTTTCTCCATTTTAGCTCTGGGAAACAAACCCGTGTCAGAGCAGACTCAGTAAAACCACCTGCTGTGTGTGGACAGAGTAAACATGTTTAAACTGTTTGTATTTAGCAGGTCTCCTGTTTCTATTAATGAATTTCAGTTTGTGTTTTGTGATTTAAACGACTGATAAATAACAGATTTAATTCTCAGGCTGAGAGTGAAAGTCAGTGGTGGAAGAAGAACTGATATTAGAAGTAAAAAAATGTGAAATTTAAAGTAAAAGTAGCAATTGGATGTAGAAATACATCATATTTTTTAACAATAAAGTAAAAACAGCAGTACTACAGTGTGGAAATACTGTAAAAGTAAAGTAAGAGTAAGTAAAGTAAAAGTTGCAGTACTACAATGTGAAAACATTTAAAACATAACATTTTACGTAAAGTAAAACTAGAAATACTGGAATATTAAAATACTGTCAAGTGGAGTAAAATCCAATTAAATGCAAAATAAAGTAGCAGTACTACAAGGAAAATACTCTGGTATGAGTGAATGAGTACATATTTCTGTCTGCAGGTCGAACACAGACGCAGCAGGTACTCCAGGAGCTCCTGGGGGCCCGGACGGCGAGGGGGGGGCCCCGGCTCAGGCCCCAAATCTCACCAGCAACAGGCGACTGCAGCAGACACAGGCACAGGTGGACGAGGTGAGGACGAAAGAGGTTTCCTCTGTAGGGGGGACGGGGTTAGGGGTCGGCGTTGGACGCAGATATCAGACATCTGGAGGGAAGGAGGCCGCTGAGGTCCGAGCATCTCCTCGTGATGCCTCCTGGCTGTTGGTCTGGGCCTCCTGAACTGGAGGTGGGACCAGACCTGGACCAAGATGGGGAGAGGTTCTGCTGAACAGAGAGTTCTCTCACCACCACCTGAGTCGGTGGATGGGTGGAAACATTTTACTCCAAACCTGATCTGAATTTATAAACTACAGAACAAACGTTGTCACAGCCTCCTGTTCTCCACCTGATGCTGATGCTGACAGGTGTTTCTTCCCTCAGGTGGTCGACATCATGCGTGTGAACGTGGACAAAGTCCTGGAGAGAGACCAGAAGCTGTCGGAGCTGGACGACCGGGCCGACGCCCTGCAGGCCGGAGCTTCGGTGTTTGAAAGCAGCGCCGCCAAACTCAAGAACAAGTACTGGTGGAAAAACTGCAAGGTGGGCAGGTCCCGCGTCAGGTTTGTGATGTGTTCCCATCCTGCGTTTACAGACCAGTCATCTCCAACTAGATCCACGATGGACCTAAAAAAAACCAGTGAAAGTCCTGCACTGAAACACAAACTCTACAAAAAGTACAAACATTAAAAGTAAATAAAATATCAACACCAGAGGCTAAATAACAAGTCAGGTGTCGTCAAATACAACCTACAAAACACAAAACTGAAAATAGAGCAAGTGGAACTAGAAGTACTGCTTTAATCTCTAGTGAAATGTAATAAATACAATATTTGTAATATTTTAAAGAATATTCAATGTGATGCTGTCGATAATAAAAACGTCCATCCATCACTTATCATTATCAGTTATTAGTATCACAGGAGAACTGGAGCCAGTGACGAGTTTGTTTGACGTGTTCTCACTTGAGGAAACAGTTTTTTCTAAACCAGCTCCCCAGCTGAGGTCTGGACAGGTTCAGGGTTCAGTGCAGGTCTAAAAACAGCTGGACCTAAAAAAACAAAAGATCCTGAAGCTGTTTTATTTCTAAACGTTCCTTCAGCTCCGTCTGTGTCACAGCGTCACATACATGAGACTGAATTTCCCACCAGCTGCTGTTTTTATCTCCACATCGCTCCATCCTTCATCCGTCCATCTGCCGTCAGCTGCCGCGTCATTTCATCGAGCTCCACCTTTGATTGGCAGACGGCAGCTTCATGTCGTCCAATCAGGAGCTGCCGTTTAGAAACAGAGAGGAGGAGGAGGAGGAGGAGGAGGAGGAAGGGTTTGACTGACATCGAACAGGAAGGAAGAGATGGAGAGAGATCCCAGCGTGGATTACAGCGACGTTCAGGATTAGAGGAGCCAGCTGTGACATAACGCCACGCCTCACAGACACTTCCATACTTGTGAGGACCCTCACAACACTGGCTTGTGTTTTAACCTGCTGGGTTAGGGTTAGGTAAAGGTGTTGGTGATAATCCAACAGGTAAAAACACATCAGTGAACCTCGGTGTTGATCTGAGAGATCACGTAAACACGTGCACCTCGTTTGTTTGTGACTCAGAAATACACAAACACACAAACGTGGATTAATCTGTTGCTGAAAATAGTCCCTGACGTGGTTCTGTTGGAGGTTTCTGTTGTGGGACTGGAGCAAAGTCACATTAACACTGTGGGTTGTGGTCTAAACCAACTTTAACTAAACCTGTTCCACAGTCGGTAAAGAAACTTAAACTAGATCAACTCTGACATCTGCTCTTCTCTCCTTCCTCGTGGTCTGTTGACACTAATCCCCCCCCCCCCCTCTCTATAACTCCTTGTTCTTGTTAATCTCTCTCGCCCTCCCCCATCAGAGGTGGTGGTTCTCGGTCTGTCCTGTATCATCACACTCACACACAGCAGGGTGTATTAGCTGAGCATCAGTAGGTTTAGTGTTTATTCATCCAGCTGTGGAATCACATGTGGAAACAGTTCAGCCTGATGTGATGATACGATGATTTCTACTGGAGCCACCGAGACAAACGCTGTGAGGCTAAAAACAGCGAGAACCCAACATAACCAAACCAAAACACACCAAGAAATATTTAAAATAAATCAAATCGAAGCTGCTTTTAGTTGAAAACACACAAACATTTTATTTGGTTCATCATTTTTTAATTCTATGTTTGGTTTTCTTCCAGATGATGATCATCATGGCAGTTGTCGGTGTTATATTTGTCGGAGTCATCTTCTGTGAGTAGACTACTGCTCTAATCAAGTAGGCAGGTACTCAGACTCCGAAGTACTTGTACCACGAGTGCACAGTTCTACTCAGCATCATGTACTGTACTGTATACACTGCAAGAAAATGTTACTGTAGCTCGTTTAAAGGGTCACAGGGTAAATCCTCACATACTGATATTATTTATATTTAACACCTTTGTCTCTGTCCTCAGTGTATTTCTTCCACTGATGGACGCACAGGTTGCAGGACCAGTCTGCACCAGCCTCTCCTCCTCCTCTTCCTCCGAAGCCTCGATGCATGGTCTGTAACGTGCTCTGCTCCAGTGCCTCCTGTTGTCTCTGCTCCACACAGAAAACATCTCGACTTCCTTTCTCTGGACGTTGATCATCCTGAGTGTTGAAAACAGACTCTCTCTTCTTCACCTGTGTAAAAAAAACAAACTGAAACTAAAGATTTGCTGCAGCTCAGTACATCTGGATCTGTAGCAGGACAGATGCTCACGGAGACAAAGACCTCGTCTCCAAGACCTGTCCTTATGGTGCGACCAGTATTTACCATAGTAATATAATATAACATCTAACAGAGAGTTTCTATCTCACATTATTTATTGATTCATTTCTGTTTTCGACTCGTCCAGTTTGTTTCTTCACCATAAAAGCCACTTTGCTAAATAAATGTAGATCATTGACGTGTCGTCGTCGTGCAGGATGTTTACAATCTCAGATGGACTTTGAGGAATCTGACTGAACGTTTCTGTGTGTTCGACCCTGTTTGAGTTCATGTTCAGATGCAGCAGCGAGTCCAGGTTTTACTTTTATCGTCTTGTGAACCAACCAGACTTTCTTTCTGTCTTCCTTGAACCCAGCGTTGGTTTGCATGTGTGTCCTCCTGTGAGAGTGATTCTTCTACCAGGACTCTGTGGATCCTGTAGGACTGAATCTGAGTGCTGCTTCTGTACTGTTACGTGTTACTTGACATGTGAACTGGTGTTATTCTGGTTTTTGCCTGGGATTTGAAATAAATTAATGTTTGCAACACATTTGTAGTGTTTGTGCCGAGTGGTTTAAATGTGACCTGCAGAAAAGGGAAACTGGACACAGACGTGATTCATTTGTTAGATCACAGCATCATCACATATTTAGAGCAGCGTCTGTTTCATGCTCCGTGTTTACAGGCCGACTGTGCTGCAGCAGGTTTCTACAAGAACAGTGAATCAAAAGTAGGTTCAGGTGACAATTCAACAGCTGTGTTTACATCCATGTTTCAGAAACCACACGTTGCATATCATTTGCGGGTTCCTCACACGTCCTCCTTTGTGCACAATCCCTCGAACCCACAGTTTGGTTCAGACCCGCTTTGTTTTGTTGATAGGTAGAAATTTAACTTGTTGAATTTCCAACATTTTAGAAGATTAAAAAGCAGCTGTGCGCATTTGGTCCACCCACCCAGTGACAACTGGACCAAAATCAATAATTTACACTTTAATTTAATCCTGTGATGTTTATAAATTCAAGTTAAAAGGTTCCAGTGAATCAGAGGATCCAGTTTTTCAAAGCGTCTTCCAACCAAACTGCTCCACTGTGAATCTGACAAAAAAACCTGCACAACTAACTAAACATTTTTTTATTACATTTTTTTATTTAGGTCCCAAAAAACCATCATAATAACATTATATCAATAATATTAATACAGAAATTGAAAAAAGGAGAAAAAAATAAAATAAAATAGTTTTTCTGTCCACAGCCTTAAAATTGGGGTCAGGAAAGGATTCGATCCTTCAGAAAAACTGCGTCAAGTCTGTTTGGGGGCAAAAATAGTGAACTCGGCGTGGCTTCAAGCTTGGGCGCGCTGTCCGTCGTTCTCCTGTGCACCAATCAGGAATGTCGAGGTGAGGCAGGGGGTGGTTTTCGAGGTAAAGAGCTGTGTTTCAGTCTACTGCGACATCTAGAGCAGGAAAAACAGGAACAAGGAACAGAGGTTAGTAAGCTCCTATGATGATGCTACGCTTACATGAAAAAATCAACGTCTTTATGAAGTGCTGATGAATATTTTTAGTATATTTAGGAGAATAAATCTGCTGAAGCCATTTTTTAAACCATATTCGATCCCAGGTTTTCTTAAGGAAGAGTGGCAACTACTGGGAGTAAATTCACCACATGAATCAAATCAGACATCTGCATTAACGTCACTCGGGAATAACTCTGTACCAGCAGGTGGCAGTAGTCTGCACTCATCACTCAAAAAGGAAAACAGAAGAAGCTGTAACCAAAGCAGCACGTGGCAGCGTTTCTTTCCTGTTTTCCTGAAAAACCAGGAAGTAGAAGATTCAACATTTTTCTTAGTGCTCACCTGTTGTGTCTGTGCCTGTGTCTCGGGTCCTCTGCTTGCCAGCCGGCTCAGGATGTTCCTCTCTGACATCTGGAGCCGCACGGCAACCGGTGGTATCCGGGCGATGGTCGCTGGGAGGCGGGTGACGTCCGCCTTCATGTCACTCAGCAGCTCCTCCAACTGCTTCAGCACTGAACAGAAAGACGGAGCAATAAGGAACCGCGGTCTCCGTGTGTCAGCGGAACATACTGATGATGATCCTTTAATTATTCAAATCGACTCTCAGAGTATCAACTGTCTTTTTCTGACTGACTCACCTTTGTGCAGGACGGCGTTGGCCGGCTTGTTCCCGGACATGGACTCCTTGCTGAGGTGCTGGTGGGACTCGGCCAAACACTCCACCTCGCTGAAGCGGGTGTTGAGGGCCATGGAGGGGTGGGAGGGGTCCTCCGACATGTTGAGGTAGGCGGCTCGGCGCAGCTGCTCCTCGATCACCAGCGCCTGCTCCAACAGCTGCAGGGGAGCGAGAAAGGAGGAGAGAGAATCCCAAATAAATACTTTAATTAATCATTAATATCCTGGATAAGTCTAAAACGTATCATTATTAATATCGAGAAAACTAAACTTTACATAACAGACATTACGAAACATTACTTCAGGACTCAACATCACATTTGAATTCGTACCTTGAACCTTCTGGCGAGGAACTTGTTCTTAATTTCCAGGAAGTTTCCTCTGTTCATTTCTCCTTTAAAAGGCTCGTTGAGGATGGCGAACTTCACGTCGTTCTGGATGTCCTGCCAGCGGGCGTAACCGTGTCTGGAGGAGGCCGCGGTCAAGGCGAACACCTGCTTCATTTCATGATGCTCAACGGAAACACTCAAACACACACTGTCTGTTACATCCACCGCACTGAGATGTGTCTGCGGGGTAAAGGATACTGTATGATGCCGGCCAGCAGCCAGTAATCGTGGCGCCGGTGCCAGATCTCGTTGGTTTTCTTGGTAACTGTGGCAGCTCGTTCCTCGTTCTGCCACAAGGAGTGAAGCTCTGAGAGGGAAAGAAGTAAAACCGTCAGCGATGAAATGAAAACGACTTCAGATCTATTTGTGTTTCCTCAGAGTGTGTCTGGTCGTACCTGTGAATCCTCCGTCTGCGATGTTGAACATGAATCTGGACTTGGATTTCTTCTTCTCCTCAGTGGCAGCTCCAGCAGCAGCAGCTGAGGCTGTTCCCTCCTTGCTGCCGTCTCCGTTCTGCAGTTTAGTCGCCTCCTCTGGTTTCTGAGCCTCCTTCTCCTCCTTCAGATCTGTAGCAGGAACATTAAAGGTCACTCGATTAGGAATACAGAGGGAATAACCAGGACAGCTGGGAGTGTAAATCAAGAAAACCGAAAATATTACAAAGGAAACGTCTTTATTCAACTGCAAAACTCAGCTTACTTATGTTTTTTTGACTATTTGTGGAATATTTAGAAAGAACCAGCAGTAAAAGGATTAATTTACCTTTCTTTTCGTCTGCAGGAGGAGTGGTTTCCATCTTTTCTGTCTTTTCTTCTGCTGCAAATTATAAAGAAACAGAACAGTTTTTATTACAGCTGGAGACAAATCAACATGACCACACTCAGGTCTACTTACATAACTCAGGAGGATTTAAATAAACAACAACAACAATAATACTAAATATTTATTAAAAAAACACTTGACAATGACAAAGTAACAAATTAATGTAAATTTTAGATTTAATTGATTTTAAGACTATTTAAAATTTTTAAAACTTGAGTTTTTCACAGCCATTTTGTTGGTCTATGAACTGAACTAATGTGGTTGACTTGATTTAATTTCACGTCTTTACACGTTTATTATACTTTAAAACCCATATTCTACTGAATTTTATCATATTTGTTCACGAGCGCTAAAAACACAACCAAGCAGGGTCTGAAGTAAACAATCCCAGTCTGTCTGGAGAGTAAATCTCAGAGGAGTATCTGCCACACTGGCTGGTAAACGTCTGTAGCAGAACAGTTATGTAATAAAACGCTCTGTTTCTGTTTCCGTCCTCTGAGTCAGAGTTTGACAGAAACAAACTCGCTAAGCTGGCAAATCAATCGATGTCAATCAATAAGTGCAGAACGGTGACAGGTGCCCATCACAGAGCTGATCAACGAGAGAAATCTGAAACAAAAACAGAGAATACTGAATAACCAGTTTTACCTTTGACCTCAGAGTCCTCAGCTTTGACCTCTGACCCCTCTGTCTTGGTCTCTGAAGGAGACTTTGTTTCGTCCCCTCCCTCTGGACTCTTCTTCTCGCCGTCTCCCTCCTTCTTCTCTCCGTCCTTCTCTTTGATGCTCTCTGCTTCTCCGTTGCTCGGTTTGTCCGTCTCCATCGGCTCCTCTCCGTTCTTCTTCTTCTCCTGCTCCGCCGACGGACTCTTCTCGTCGTCGTCTGGGATGGCGATCACCTGGAGGAGAAGTTCATTTTTTGATGCATCTTGAAAAGGAAGCTCCAGCTTTTATTCTTTGTCACAACAGATGCATCTTTACCTCACTGGCTTTTCCAGACTCTTTGCTGCTGTCAGCCTCCTTCTTCACCTCCTTCTCTCCATCCTTCACTGCCTCCTCGTTCTTTGAGGAGTCGTCAGCTACAAACAAACAGAAGAACAGATGTTTATTTACCGTCACCAGACATAAAAGTTTATTATAGGGCACTGAAGCCTGAGCAGTGTGCGTTACCTGGTGCAGGTGTGTTGGGCTGGGTGTCGGCGGGGGTGCCGGTGGATGGGGTTTTTCCTGGGGAGTCGGGCTGAGCGGCGACCTTCTTGTTCTCTTCCAGTTCAGCCATCCACGGCATCGACCACTGACCGTTCACATGCTCGAACTCCTGAACCTAAGAAACCAAACAAGACCAGAGTCAATAGAAACTCATCACTGTGATGTTTCTAAAAGTTTTATTTTAATAACACCCAACACAAATTAAGATTTCACTTGAAAAACTTGATGACACAAGTTTGTTACCTTTTTGCGAAATAAGCGACATAACGCCGATGCGCGTGAGGACATGTTGTCGGGACAATCCTTCCCTGGGGACGCCGTCTGCGAATGTCTCGGCCCCGTCGGCTCCGGGCTCACAGAGGTGACGCATAAAGAGAGAGACGTAGGCCCTGAGCGGAGAAGAGAACGCAAAATGAAGAGTTAATGAAGAATAAGATGCACACGCAAAGTAACTGTGAGGCTTTAATATGCAGAAAATAATCATCTTTCATAACATTTAACCTCTTTATATTTTATTTTGTAGCAGCGTTTCTTACTTGAACTCCTTCTCAGATTTCCCTCGCAGGTCTCGAACCAGCCACTGTGTGGTGAAGGCGTCTTGGGAGGCATCCCATAACGCATCACTGCGTTCAGGAAGGCCTTCCTCTGCCGAGAGTTGAAGCCCAACACCTGCCAAACAGCAGAAGAATGAAACCAAATGCTACAAGGGTACCGGATGAAATGCTGGAACACTGTTGAACCGTGAGAAGCAGCTCACCTCGATGTTGCCTCCCACCCTGGCCAGCAAGGGGGGCAGCGGTTTGTCTTTGTCGTTCCTCAGGCCCTTCCTGTTCGGCCTGCGGGAGTTGGCTGCAGAGAGGAATCAGGAGCAGCGTTAGAGGTGAACTCATTTGTGAATCACAAAGCAGGATTTGGTGCTTTACATTTATAAATATATAAATAAATCCCAGTGTTCTTTAAAACCAGCACATATGTTGACTCTTACCTTCTGATCGCTCGTCAAAGTCCTCGTCGCCCTCCTCAGATGCCACAGAGTAATCTGATTGGCCGTCAGACTGGTCATCCTGCCAATCAGCTGCAGGACAAAAACAAAAGGAGCATTTTTAAAGCTACAGTTCAATAAAAATAGGAAAAAATAATTTGAAGTTATTCAAAATGTATGAAGTTGTGTTTTTGTATTTGCAGGGTCCATGGTCTCACCTCTCCTCTTACCTGTGTCTTCTTGAGAACCATCGTTGTAGTTGACCTGTTTGCGGATACGCTTGCCTTTGCCCAGATTGCGAGCTAGATCCTCCTGCTGCTGCTCGTAATGGTGCCGCAGCAGCTTCTCCCAGTAGTCGGGATCCACGCTCTCCTCCTGCTTAATGATCTCCCGCTGCACCTCCTCCTCCTGAACATTGGAGAAAATAGGGTTAAGAGAAGGAAAGGTTTGAAAGATGCCAACAAATGTTCTAACACGACACTCGGTGCTCACCTCCTCCTCCTCGTCTTTGACCACATACTGAGCCACCTTGAAGGAGCTCAGGTACTCGTTCATGCTCTGCAGCTCCGTATCGTCAGTGGCGTCCTGGTTCCTGTCCAGCAGACGATCAATGGCCTTGTCGTCGTAGTGAATGATGCTGCTGTCCTCCTCTTTGTTCTCACCTGAAGACATCAGTTAAACATCTCAGTTCTCAGCATCTTCACTTTCTCCGTCCCTGCAGATGTGCTTTTTAATCTTTGCTCACCTTCACCCTCGTCCTTGAACAGCTCCTCGGTTCCAAACTTGAGGATGTCGTCCAGTTCCTGTTTGGATAAGGAGCCTGTCTTGGATCCAAGACCAGGTCGGACCACCAGATGAGTCAGCATCATCTTCCTCTTGGCAACCTGGCCATAGGAGTAAAGAAGAAATTAATTAATTAATTAATTACTAACTTAACAGTGTCTCTCTCTCAAACGCTGTTTTTAACTTCCTGTTTAGTAACATGTTAGACCACTGAGTTTTTGTGCCCTGCTTACCTGAGTAATCCTCTCCTCTACAGACGCCTTGGTGACGAAGCGGTAGATCATCACTTTCTTGTTCTGACCGATACGATGAGCTCTGCTGAAGGCCTGGACAGGAAGAGGAGGGATGATATGAGCAAACAGAGCACAATAAATTCAAACACATTAATGAGTAAATCAGATGTTTCTACAACTTTCCCATGTGTGTACTCTTCTCGTACCTGGATGTCGTTGTGAGGATTCCAGTCTGAGTCGTAGATGATGACAGTGTCAGCGGTGGCCAGGTTGATACCCAGACCTCCAGCTCTTGTCGACAGCAGGAAGGCAAACTGCTGAGCTCCGGGAGCTGGGGAACAGAAACGATTACAGATTGTAGAGATTAGATCAAGAGTGTTTTTAAGGTCAGGTTGAGAAGGTAAGAGTCACAAATCGTGTGAAGGGGGGGGTGCCACGTGCTCACCGTTGAAGCGATCAATAGCTTCCTGTCTCATCCCTCCTGTGATTCCTCCATCAATTCTCTCATATTTGTAGCCCTCATTCTCCAAGAAGTCTTCCAGAAGGTCCAACATCTTGGTCATCTGCAGTAAAAAGCACACATTTAAGGAAGCTGATGAGATTAGTAGCACTGAAAACTGTAAATACTAAATATCATGTTGAAGTTGCGTCTCCTGTGTCTGACCTGAGAGAAGATGAGCACTCTGTGTCCTCCCTCCTTCAGCTTCCTCATCATCTTCTGCAGTAACAACAGCTTCCCAGCAGCCTTTGTGAGAGCGTTGCCATCGTACATCCCGTTGGGCATCTTCGGAGCGTCCTATTTAGAGTGACAGATTCAATGTAATTTAAAAAGACAAAAATATGGATAAAATACATTAAAATATTTTTAAAGGCAGAAACGGAACATTCAAAAACAGAATCTCTCTATTTAAGCAACTGACTTTACTTTTATATCATTGGATTTTTGTTAAACTACTTTTTTCACAGAGTGATGATAGAAGTTAGGTCTGAAATGAGTTGGAGTCTCATCACATTATTTTTACAATAATAAATAATGGTTTCTCCCAGAGGTTTGAGTCGTACAATGGCAGCTGCGGGAAAGAGGTAGGGGTGGTTGCAGCACTTCTTGAGGTCCATGACAACGTTGAGCAGAGAAACCTGGTTTCCTCCTCCTTTGGTGTTGAGGGCCTCAAAGTTTTTCGTCAGGATAAACTTGTAGTACTTCCTACAAACAGAAGATACAAACATTTACACTTGTAATACACTTTTTTTTATACAGAAACATCTTTTCTTCTTTATCCCTTGTGACTCACTTTTGCATGGGGCTGAGCTCCACCCTGACAATGAGCTCGGTCTTGGAGGGCATGTGCTTGAAGACGTCGGCCTTCAGCCTCCTGAGCATGTGTGGACCCAGCATGTCGTGCAGCTTCTTGATCTGGTCCTCCTTAGCAATGTCAGCAAACTCCTCCAGGAAGCCCTCCAGGTTGCTGCAGACAGAGACGCAGACAGATGAGTGACTGAAGTGGGATTTTCCTGCCCTGTGGTTCTGAACAGTGACACTGCTGATAGCAACTACAAGAACCAGCTGCAGTGAATGTTGTTTGTTTTGTATAATTGCCAACTCTCAGAAGATGCCGAGTGTAAACTCAGTGTAGAACTCTTGCACCACATAGTTCCCTGACATTTTCCAAGACCAAACAGCACGCTGATCTGTTTGTAGCAAAACAAGCAGTGTTAATATTATTTTATAGCCTGTTTGTTGAAATATTTTAACATTTACACACTTTTTATGCAGTTTAGATTCAAATCTGGTTTGTTTTGCAGACTTTTCTATCCTTTGCTTATTTCCTTTGCTTATTTTCTCTTTTAAATTAGTGGATAATTTTAAGGCCTAACGGCTTCTACAAGTGGAGCAGGAGCAACAATTCAGAAAAAACATACATGTGCGACATTGGAAGCAGGGGGATGCATATGGACAACGATTTGTTTAAAGGGGTCACATACCAAAAAAGGTTGGGAAAATTCCTGTAAATCAGTCTGTGATACTGAATTATTGAGTCATTCATTATGGAGCCTACCTGAACCTCTCAGGTGTGAGGAAGTTGAGCAGGTGGAAAAGTTCCTCCAGGTTGTTTTGCAGAGGAGTTCCAGTCAGCAGCAGTTTGTGTTGAAGAGGGTAGTTGTTCAACACCCGGAAAAACTGTAGCAGAGGAAACGATGACAAACATGTTCAGAGCAGTTTCAGCTTGAGTGAGAGATCAGTTACACATTACACTTAATGCAGATGTGTTTACAGCTGTTACTAGAGACCAGCAGGCAGTATTTAATCACACAGTGGAGCTTAAAGCTTCACCACATTAAACCCTAGATGCGAAAAATTTGTCTGTACCTTGGACTGGTTGTTCTTCAGTCTGTGGGCTTCGTCCACCACCAGACACGCCCAGTCGATGGAGCCCAGGATGGCCATGTCGATGGTGATTAACTCATATGATGTCAGCAGGACGTGAAACTTGATCGACGAGTCTTTCTGTTGGAGAAAATCAACATAAAAGATGTTTAAAGAAACTCTTTTGTCTGCATTTCTTTTAGGGGTTCCTGTCTTCAGTGATGTCCTTGGCCTCTTACCTTCATTCTTGAGGCCTTCTTCCCTCCTCTGATGGCGTTGTCCTCGAAGGAGAACTCGTTCTCTCTGATCACTGCTCTGCTGTCTTTGTCTCCGACGTAGGTCACCACGTACATGTCAGGGGCCCACATCTCAAACTCTCTCTCCCAGTTGATGATGGTGGAGAGAGGGGCGCTGACCAGGAACGGCCCCTTGGAGTGGCCCTGGAGGGGAAAGTCGGCCTTGATAAGTGGACTAATACATACACAAAACTCTTGAGTTATTTCTAATGCAAATACTAGACTCCAAAAAAAAAAAGTCACCACCTTGACCTAACTAAGCAAATAGGTATTTTAGAAGCAGAAGCAATACAAGATCTTTAAAATGAATGCACATCTGGAGGGGAGATAATGTTGAGACATTGCAGAAGCTTATCGAAACAATGCCATGTCAAATGCGTGCTGTAATTACAGCTAAAGGTGGTCCAATGACATATTAAAGTATGTGACTATTTTTTTGGGATGGGCAGTGTATAATGCAATGCGCCCCTTCTTGTAAACATTAAATAAAAATCATCACATAAGCAGCCCGCCTGTGCCTTGTTCCTCAGTTGTTCCTAAATGTTATGTACATGAGTTCCTGACGGGAAGTGTATTCTGGCCTCCCTCCTTTAGGTGGCAGCAGCTACACATGATCAGTGTCTGAATGTTTATTGTTTGGGATCCAACTCAATGTAGTCAGATTTCACCTGACTTCTACAAAATGGATGGCTGGATGGCTCCAGGCTAGTAGGACGACAGCTACTGACAAACAGCTTCAACTACAACTATTGAGCTGAATCCGCACTTAATAGGTCAAATACACGAGTTTTAAGCTAAATAATAAACAAAAATCAATAAATATTACTTGGAAAACAAAAATTTGAATGTTATTTTTATGTTATAAGCCGAGTTGCAATAAGCCAGTTGAGAAGAAGCACGTTTGAAGCATCTGAATACGAAAAGTGCAGTTTCAGTGAGTGTCCCTAGAGGGAATGTAACACAAAGTTTTAAAATAAATAAACATAAATCAGTCTTTCGCAACCACTCACCTCTTTGTAGAGCGAGTAGAGGAAGACAGCGGTCTGGACAGTCTTTCCCAAACCCATCTCATCGGCCAGGATGGTGTCGGTGCCCTGAGCCCAGGAGAACCGCAGCCAGTTGAGTCCTTCTAGCTGGTAGGGATGCAGCGTTCCGCCCGTGCTGTCCAGGTACTCTGGCTGGCGTTCAAACTTAATAGTCGGCTAGGAACAAAAAAAAGAAGAATAAATAGAAAAAAAAAAAATATATATATATATATATATAAAAAGTGAGTCAGAGAAAACAAGACACATGTTTGACTCTTCACATCCTGACGGTTCCTCCCTGACAATGTCTCACATCTGTACAGAAACAACCTGTAAAAACTGAGGTCAGAGCCAAATTCTAACCTTTATCAGAAAAATACAATTTCATGCAAACGTGAACAATCCATTGTGTGGACTTACATCTATCACTGGGTTCTCAGGAGGTCTGTCCGGCTTCTTCACTCTTCCTTTCAACTTGATCTTCTTGCCGGGTTTCCCATCGTCTCCCATCATCAGCTCTCTGGAGCAAACGTACGGAGTGAGTAAAGCAGTAGGTGTAGAGGTTTATGCAGATGTATCTGCATCAGTTTCCCGTTTCTGTGTCTTACCTGTGGTTCCAGTACTGCAGCTTGTAGGTGTCAAACTCTGGTACGTCCATGTCCTCTGCCTCCCAGGTGGCCTGGTCGTAAGGCAGGTCTCTCCATTTGATCAGGTAGTGGACATTATTCTTCCTGTCCACACTGCAAAACAAGGCAGAGAAGAAAAATGTTTGACTTTAACAGTGGCAAGACAACAATATATAAACTATTACAAAGTTTGTAGCATTGTGCGAAGCTTCAGATTAAAACCTCTGCTAAAATTCGATAGGGTGTAATTAATGTATCTTTCTTGCTGACCTGTGGTTGAGGATGCGGTGGATCATCAGCCACTCCATCTTGATCCCAAAGCGAAGGTATTTCTCCTCCAGCTGTGCGTACATGGGGTCCTTGTTCTTCCTCTTGACGCTCTTGTCCTCTTCTCCATCGCCAAAGTCGATGGGTGGCGGTTCGTCCATGTCGTTCTTCCTCTGGTAGTTCCTGAACATCACCTGGCAATGGAGCTCCAGCTTTAGGGGAGAAAGAGGGAAAAAGGTCAGACAGAAGAAATGGATATGAAACGCGATCAAATAAAAACTATTTAGTCTTGTGTTTGTGTACAAACCTGGAGTTCTGTGACCCAGGAGCAGTGCCAGTATGACATGTTGGACCATTTGGCGAAGAACTCCCTCTCTGGCCGCCCTGCCAGCGGGGCGGGGTCGGGAGCATCGGCTGGAAGATCTGGAGGGCGAGGGACTGGAGTCGGAGGAGGAGGGTCTCCCCACCGCCAAGTCAGGATCTTCTGGACTTTCCCTTTCATGGGCGGACACTGGATGGAGCAAGAAAGAATATGCATTAATCTTCTTATTCTAAAAACTAAACACAAAATAACAGGAGCGTTCCTCTCCAAGCTTATGTAAAATAGTTCCAGAGACAAGTGTTTGTAGAGCTTGAAATTCTTAATTGAAGGTTAATGCAAATTCATTACTCAGCTCAGCTAAAGTGAGATTTTGTTAACAAACAATAACCAGGGGATAAGTGACACGTATCAATAAAAATGTCTGACTTGATTGTTCAAATTGGTTGTGATTTTCATCATTTTCTGAGCCACAGGTTGATGCCTTCAAAACATTGTTTTGTTCATGTTACATGTCACACAGAGGAAGTCTCTCCATGTTCTGCTGACAATATTGTTATTTTTACTACGCTGACCTAAACAAACACGGAAAAATCAAGTGGATCGATAAAACACTTTTCTAATCAAGCACTGAGCAGAAAGAGCACAAATATCCACTGGATCAATGTGAAGACACACTCAGCAGATCCAACAGCTCGGTCACCTCGTTTGACCCTGACTGACTCACCGTGCAGCGGGGGCAGATCCACTCTCCGTTGGGGATCTCTGGGAGCGGTGGGTTGAGGCAGTGGATGTGGTAAGATGACGGGCATGAGTCGCAGCAGAGCAGCTCTCCTCCATCTTTGCAAACTCTGCAGAACTCCATGTGGTGGTCGTCCTCCTCCATTTCTCCCGTTTCACCGTTGTCTTCCTCACCGTCTGAGCCCTCCTCCCTGGCCTCCCACTGGATGCCTTCCTTCTCCTGGGATAGAGAGACAGAAATGAAACACCACACATGAAGGCAGCATGAAAGGTTTTGCCTTAATAGATACTCTTTTAGTTGGGAGTATTCCTTTAGGTGTATAGGAACAAAAAGAGTCAGTCACATGATTAAAATTTAAAAGGTTTAAGCATGATGCTTACACAGTGTGGGCAGCTCCAGGTGCCCTCAGGTGCCTTCTCCATGTCAGGGTCCAGACAGACCATGTGGTACGCCCTGGGACAGGTGTCACACAGGATGATCTCTCCACCCTGCTGACAAACCTCGCAGTAGTCCTGGTGGTCTGTCTCATAGCCATCACCATCCTCTGCTTCTGATTTAACCACAGAAAGAGTTTACAAAAACACCTCCTATCATCTCACATTTATCAGACACACAGGATGTGATACGTGTTGTAATCCAGACTCTGCATTTATGACATTCTGCTGTGGTGTGTTTATGTTGTTTGTCAGAGGAAAACCCACTCGGTGAGTCATTTTCCCCCCTCAAGCCCACATTTCCTCAGTAACACCAACAGACTCAAATTGAAGGGTGTCACTGTGAAAATATAAATATCCATTTTACGAGTGCAAAACTGATCCTTCATGCTCATTCCTCTAGATTTACCGAAACTGAAACGTTGATCTTTAATCCATTGCATTTGTGAGTTCAACAGTCCACAAAAACCTGTAGCTTTCCACCTCAAGCCCTCAAAGAATAATCAAAACACAACAACTTCAGCAGAGTATTACCGCAGTGAAGGTGTCACGTCTCATCGAGAACTTATTGACCTCTTTCAGTTCAGCTGATCGTAATCCATCTGTGACGTCATTCAAGCTTGAGTCTGCTGACAGCAGCTACAGAGGATGCGTCAGTAGGCGTCAACCCAGACTAAGATGTTCTTCTAAATATACAAAACTCCACTGACTCAGTCACAGTGACTAATGTGTGTGTGTGTGCACACACCTCCTCATGTTGTTGTGCATTCTACAGATTTTTAATGTTTCACCCTGCACACAGTAATTACTATTCACCGCCGTGTGCTTAACCTTAAAAGCTTCAACTTTAACAGTGTGGATTCTATCTGCAGCAGCTTACGGCTGTCTCAGCAGGTTGAAGAATAAAAACAACCAGTGGGTTCGTCTCCTACAGGTCTCCATAATCGATGAAGGATGATTAATAAAAAGTTGTAAGAAAAAAGGGGAAATTAGAGGATGCTGTTGGAGAAGATAAAGAAGAACATACCTTTCTTCCTTTTGGGTTTGTTCTTGGGTGGCTTCTTTTTGCTCCGGCTGCTGCGACTGTTGGATCCCTCTGAGATGGAGACGCTGTTCAAGCTGCCATCCTCAAATTCACTGTCAACGTCAGGCTCATCCTCCTCGCTCTGCACACATAAAATGTCCAGTTGTGTTAGGAAAAACCTTCTCTACATGAACAGTGTGTAAGCACAAACAGAGAGTGGAAGAAAGAGGAGAGAGAGGAGAAATGTCCCGTACTGATGAGCGTTTCCTCTTGCTGTTGAAGCCTCCCAGTTTGATTTTGAGAGGAGCCACTTTCTTGGTCTTAGCATTGTTCTTCTTCTCTTGTGGTTTAGGGGCAGGCTTTGACTTCTTGCGGGCGTTAGGACCTGCAAAATGAAACAATAGGCAGACAATGATGTTTTTGTCTGGTAAGTGATATCTCAGGTCTTATATCATTCAACGTCTCCTGCCCACTGTACCTTTGCCTTCCTTGGTCTTGGCCTTGCGTAGTGGTGGTGCAGCAGGCTGCTCTACTGGTGCTGGTGGTGCTGCAGCAGCTGGAGCAACCTCTGCTACCATGGTGTCCACGGCTGCGGGGACATTGGCGGTAGCCAGAGCGGCGTTGGCAGCAGCTGCTCCTCTCAGTGGGTTGTTGGTGCTGAACTCGCGCCACTTAGCACCAAGAACCATCATCATTTTGGACACAGCAATCTTGGGGTTCTTGGCTGCGATGAGAGGCCTAGAGGAAAGGAAAATAAAAACATAGAATGTGGTCTGCTTCAATATTTTAAACATCAGCATTACCCAAAGACAGCTGTGAAAAAATATGCAGGTATAGCTCAATTTGACTAATTTGATGACAGACTTTCAGTCAATCCAAAAACCTAAAGGTGTTCTTGAGATGGAAAAGACAGTCTCCACCCTGATGAAGACTTGTTGTGGTTGAAGAAGGCCTGCATTTGTATTAGTATGCCCATTCATTTACATCTAGCAAACAGTTTTGTCTGCGTGTAAATACACACCTCACAAACTGGCTGAAGGCCTTGTAGTTGGTGAGGGAGCGGTAGTCTTCCTCTGTGAAAATGTGGTCGATGTCTTCCATGCCCCAGTCGTCCAGGAGCTGAGATGATGACTTTGGTTCCTACAAGAATCAACACAACAATAAATGAGAATAAAACACGGCACAGCTGTTTTTTCTTTACTGATGCTTTAATTCAGTGTGAACGTGGGGAAGTAGCAGAAAAGCTTTAATGTGAAAAGCTGTTCTGCCACAATTCAGTATGTGCTAAAGAAACAAAACGACTGGTGCCAAGTGTATTTCTGAATGTTACTATTCACAACAAAGAGTTTACACAAGAAGCTCCTAGCTGGATGATGACAGCATTGATTAATCACACACAGACTGAGTGACCAACATGTGGCACCAGCTGTGAACTAAATTGCAGTTGCATGTTAGGGTTGAACACAAAAGTCAAGCCTCCCAAACCTTTCAAAAAGCTTTTGTTCCCTTGCTGAACATCAGCGCGAGCCTCCACCTGAAGCATTTATTCCTTAAAATATGAGAAATTATGATGCCTTCAATGCTGAAACTGGCTGAGGTATAATACACTATATTATACTTTGCATAACATCTGAATTTCATTTCAAACAACCACTGAGCTTCCTCCTTTTAAACTAGTTCACTAACTCCATTTACATGACTAAATGGCTCTGAAATTACCAAACATTATTATAAGCATTATTTATACTCCTAACTCCCTCCCTTACACTAAACAGCCCAATGATACAGATAAAATTCAGACAATAAGTTTGCCTTTCAGTCAGCGTTTTCATTCAAAATGTGCAAACATTACTTACTAAGGCATTAACTACTAAGAAAATAAAGAAAAGATATGTACTCTGACATAGTAAACAATCACTTCTGAGTGTGAGTCATAATAAAGTAATTAAAATAAATAAAGGCTAAAATCTGAGTTTGATTTTTCTGCCAATTATTTTCTTCAACAGTTAAACTGAATTTTTTCTGTACATATTTTCCACAGTCAGAATTCATAAGAGCCAAAGTTAACTTCTTCAGTGCTTGATTTATCCAACTAACTGTGCAAAAATATTCACCTTCTTATCATGTAAGACAAATACAAGATGCAAATCCTCATGACTGAGAAGCTGGACACAAAATGTTTAATAAAGAAATGTCATAAATCTATGCTACGTGTAAATATTTTAGTCAATTAAATTCATTTGTTAGGGAATATGGGGCTTTTCTCCTAAAGCCTAGAGGCTCTGAGTCGGTGAGCAGTGAAGTTAATTTCAGCTTCTACCAGTATGATGAAGACACTTCTTTCACCCCACCACACTGCACCTTCCTCACCCATAAGCCTCTTCTGCTTCCCATTTCTCTGCCTTACAGAGCGGGCTTCAGGCTCGCTGGAGGGCGGCTCTGCCAATGAATCAAAATGTGTTTATCTAACCAAAAAGAAAAAGGGTCAAGAGCGCAGTGCGGCACTAGGCAGAGTTGCCATGGTAATAGCATATATTCCTTACATACCCACCACAGACACACGCCTCACCACCCCTTGCATAAGTGTCATTACCTACGAGGCCTCTGATTGGCCGCCAAGCTCCAAGTCCACCAGACACATCTCTTTGTTTAACCGTCTCTCATATCACTCATATCTGTGTTTGTCAAACCATGACCTGCTTCATTACAGGTACACACAGTCAATAAGTGCTGGTCATGGAGCACAGAAAGGGCTGGTTTCTCCAACAGGAGAACCTTTAGAAACTGGACCATGTTGTAGATGCTTAACATTTAACCCAAATCGCTTCACACAACCCTACTGCCAGCTGGATTAACACCGTCTCAAAAACCGGAGGCTCAGCCTCATGTTGTTTCAGTACATTTATGCATTGTTCAGTTTGGCAGACACTCACCACATTTTAAAAAGAGCCGCTCCAATGCTTTTACATGTTTTGGCCCATTTACGTCAACTCACATATGCTTCACATCACAGCCAATTATTTTGAAATGCTGCTGCTCTGTTTTACAAATTTGAACATACTTGTTCTCCCTCCTACATCAGCAGGCATATTGGTGGTGTATTAATTTCTGTACAACATGAAAATCCACTCGCAGGCCCCAAAAACCCGCTAGAATTCAACAGTCCAACAAGTCTACATTCATTTCTGTCAGAACTGACGTTGTTGTTTTGGTAAAACACTGCTGTTTTAAATCTGCCTGCACTTAAACAGCATCTCCACACAGTTCAGGACAACACAGACAAACAAATACAGATGTGATGTTCACATTCATATGATGGAGATACTAGCATGTTTCTCAGCGGTATGCTGACTGATTATTTTCAGACATAAATGAAACCAATAGTTAAAAATAAAGAGAATGAAAGTCAACGTCTATAGCTGGGGAGTAATACAAAACAAAAAGACTCCTGTTAGCCAAACAGTCCTTCAACTCCAACCAAGCGTGTTTTAATTTCATAACAATAGTCACCCTGTGACTAGATATCAAAAATTTCCCCATACTTTCACTGTTGATACCATTGATCATTCTGGAATAAAACCTGTGTCTAAGTCTGTCAGAAGAACAATCCAATATTGCAGAACTTAGTTCAAACGGACTGTCAAATAAATACTTCCCGTCTGTATCTTTGGAGCTAAAGGTTTTCAGATATTATCAGCATGAATGCAGGTGATGTGGCTCTAAAACACTATAACACACACACACACACACACACACGTATCCTTCATCTAATTTGCTTACAGAGTTGTCGTCATCGTCGTCGTCCTCATCTTCCTCTGGCTCTGGGTCTTTCTTCTTGGAGGCGCTGCGCTCGGCCCCGATGCTGCTCCTCTTCTTTTCTTTGCCGCTACTGGCTCTCTTCTTCTTCTTGCGCCCTGGAGTGTAGTCGCTGCCCTCGCTGTCAGAGCGATGGGCCAGGCCGCCATCTTCTGCCTCCTCTACCCCACTCACGTCCATGGGCTCTGGGGAGCTGATGGGAAGTTCCTACAAAAATATAAGTCAGCAAACTCAGACTAAAATGTTCAACACATAGGAAAAGTGATCCCACATTGGAAGTTTTGGCATGTGGACAATAAATGGTGCAAAATTAAGCATTTTTTCCTAAAGGAAACAAACAGGGATTTAGATAATTTCAGAAAACCTAGGGCCAAATAGATATCAATTACAAATGTACCATAATATTGTGCATGAAAATGATTTGCCTGCACTGCACAACGGAAACTGTTTATAAGCACCCTGGTCTCTGTACGGGTGAAGCTGATGGAGGTGAATAGAGAGCTACAATTATATTAAGCAGGTTTACAGTGTCTGAATGATCAAAAAGGAGACTCAGCAGCTTTTCTAACCCTAACATATCTACTACTGTGCAAAGCATTAACCCTTCTACTACTGTGCAGCAAATTTGACTTTGTTGGCTGCTTTGCCTACATGAGAAGACTATCAAAACCGGCACAGAATTTTTACTGCACAAAAACATGAACTTTTAAAAAAAGGTGTGTGGGTTTTAAATGACTGGACACTGCATTAAGAACAGATGTGATTAGATATTTGTCCTACTTTACTACATTAAACGCATCTTTACCTCTCTGCGCGACCGCCGCTTGCTGCCCTTGCTCTCTCTGCTCTTCTTGGCCTTTTTCTTCTTCTTCACCTTCGGAGTCTCATTCTCGGAGAGCTCCTCTTCTTCGTCATCTGTAAATCAGGTCAGAGGAGATGCTTCATGGTTAACACACACACACGCACAGAGGAGGCTGTGTGATAACATTAGTGAAGACAGAGTGGTGAAGATAGCATGCATATCAGCAGACACTTGCATATCCAGCTGGAAACAAAACACCAGTCACATGCTGGTATATTTTGGCTTTTGGTTTGTTTACCTGCTAAATAAACAACAGCTACTCTCATGTACTGGTGTAGTGAGCAAATGTATTTTTAACCCAAGCCAGGGAACAAAGTTTCCACATAAAGAGGATAATTTAGCCATCCTTCAACCACATTCACCTGATGTCAAAAGGTATAAAACAGCCCTTGATTTGAGGGTTGAAATATAAAAACTAGCAGGACTTTAACTCTTTAAACTCAGCACTATTAAATGATAAGCTAGAGGTTTAGGTTACTGCCACACATCAGTCCAGTTTGTTGAACTGCCTCGGTGGCTGCATAGTGAAGCGGTGTAGCACTCAGAACCCATTAATGTAATTGATTATGGTAAAAAAAAAAAAAAAAAAAGTAAATGGCAAACTGCCATTAAGATGCACCTGATAAGGAAGAAGCTATAATGTGATGAGCTTTTTAGGTCATATAAAGGAGACTGAGCTGTGTGTGAGCATGAGTGAGCAGGCTCACAACTGTAAATGCAACTTGAAAAAAACGTAGCCTAATATAATCATTGTTTAAAAAATCCTGAGCTCACAGTGAAGGTCTTTTTCTATGCTCAGTGTACTTTGTAGAAGGACTCAGGTCCAAAAAGTACCTTTGAGCTGGGATCATCTTAGTCCACACACTTACAGTTTGGGTAAAGTCATTTTTAGCTTTAAACTGTTTTGCAGGAAAGAAGTTTAGAATCAAGTTTGACCCATCTTGGAATTACATGCTCACACATTACTGCATGGGTAACAATAATCTGAGGACAAAATATGATAAATTCATTCATAACCTGACCTTGATATGAAGTAGAAAATGGATGAACACAAATTTTACATAACATTAGAGGTCTGGAACAATAGAATCAGACATACATAATAGGTTATGTGGCAGGATAAAGGAAATATTGAAGAGCTTTGTCCGTTTTGGGGAAACTGAAATCAGTGCAGTGAACCTTTTTACATCTGCAGACACTAGATTTAATTACATTTCCTGATTACACTTGAGGATACTCTAGATTTACTTACTTACGTACTCTACTTAAATCTAAATTTAAGGTACTTGTACTTTACTGGAGTCATTTTATGTTACTTTTTTCTACATTTATTGGACAGCTTTAGAAAGTCATTCATTGTTGCATATGCAGATTCTCAATGCAAAATCGAATCACCTGATAACTTCTGATGTACATTTCTGAATTAACCACTTGTCAGTACATAACATTGGTCTAATCGCTGCTGTTTTTGCCTCTTATTTAGTTCTTTGTCTTGACTAAACGAGTACATTCATGTTATCAACAGCATCATATTGAAGTTAGTGTGAAATACTTTTTTCAGACTATTTATGCTGCGAGTTAAGTTTTAGTCTTACTTGTTATATTGTTTTGGACAAACACTTATGTATTTATATGTTTATTTCTACCAGCTCCAAATAAAAAGTACACTTCCTGATTATACTTTTACTTTACATTATCAATGTAAAGTAAAAGTGAGTATTCTTTAAATCTGGTATCTGCAGTAAAGTACTTTCTCCACCACAGTTTGTGTTTTATTACAATGACAGTGTCTGATGTTAGAAGATGAACTAAAAATAAACGTGGGCGTTGAACGCACCTTAAAATGTCTGAATTTAGCCCGATTGTCCTCATATTTCTGTAGAAAATTGCCTTGTGATAGTTTAATATTGCATTTATACCATATCGCTTGTCGTGTTATTACAAAAATGAGGATGTTTGACTGTTAAAACCCTCTTTTTGAGGGGACTTAGCACTTGAAGCTAACTTTCATTTGATTTATGGTCCCCCTACGACGCCCTCGACTGAATTATGCTAAACGTAAACAATACAACCTTCGGCTACAGCAACTTGTGCAAACAAGGATTAATTTAAGAAGATAAAACTGTCAGATTATAATCTAGATATCTTTACAGTACACTGTATTATTTTACTTTCCCCCACACACTGAAGCCGGCCATGAGGAGGGGAATGCTACAGAACGTCATCCGCCAGCTTCCAAGCTAACTGGCTGCCTCCATCTTGTCATCGACACGTAAAAAATACCGGTAGCCGGCTAATGCTAGGCCCCGGTAACATGCCGGTTAGTCGGCGTGACTTCACGACAATGCAGCTATCGTCCATGTCGCCTTTTGTTGTGGTAAAACTGTGATTTTTTTAAAAGGGGTTCAACAGCAGCGCGTCAACGGAAAGAGAGACTTTGCTAACGTTAGCTACGCGGTAATTAGCAGCATCGACTAGCTAGCAGCGAGCGCTTTGCTAACAAAACATGATTGATATGAATGTCAGAAAACATCTGCCCATGCTAACCTACCAGCAGGGAACATTAGCAATTTAAGCTAACAAATGAGCCGTGTCTTACCGTGCAGTAACCGGTCCTCGGGGGCTCCATAATCATCTCTGTCATCGTCGCTTCCAGACATAGTGGACAGCAGAAAACTTTCTATTTAGTTAGCTAACAGTTTAGCTAACTAAATAAAGTTATTCGTTTATGAAATAATCCAGATTTATGGCGAGTCTTGAGTAGGTCCAGGTCCAAGTGTGTGTTGTGCAGTTAGGACAGGGCAGCCGGCCAGAGAAAGAAGTAGAAGAAAGAAAACGGAAGTGAACATAAAGATAAAACACGGAGCGACATAAACAGTCTCCACATGTGCTGCTTCTCTTCTGGGCGATAAATCTAACTTTACCTGGCTACCACACACGGATTAGCACCCTCACCCTCTCACTCCATCTCTCCGTTCAGATGACATGCCATCTTGCCACTATCGTTAGTTTCCGTCCCATTAGCATGCGTGCTAGCCGGGCTTGACCGGCGGCCAGGTTCAGCTTGGAGACAAGAACCGAGCCGCTCACACAGCATCCAACTTACCTCGAACCCCCCTCAGTTTACCAGCTCTGGCATGTGAGGATATCTGCTCCACATCATCTCACCCTGACTCAAGTCAATTCACAAACAATACAGAAAAAACCCAAACTGACATACTCACAAGTTGGGTCCACACAGCTTCCAAACACAGGAACTCCGGGCCCAGTTTGTGTACCAGTCCGTACTTGGAAGCTCTTTCCGTGAAGGTAACGGTGTACATACAATTTAAATATATTTCCGTGTTTTTGTGGCAGCGTGTGCGCACGACGACGTCTCCTCTTTCTCTCCCTCGCACACTACACACACCCCGCGCGCGCGCACACACACACAAAGAGATCAGGGGGCAGGCATCCCATAATACCCCCCTCCATACACACACACACACACACTCACTTCAGTCACCCCTCCCCCACTCTGCATAGTTACCTTGCAACGTACAGACCATAATAGTCAACTCACCCCCTCCCTCTCCTACAGTCTCTTCCCCATTCCTCCATGCATGCAAACCACCCCCCACCCCACCACACACCTCCACCCCCTCCCTTAGCAACCGGGGTTACCATAGTGACGCTCACCCCCCCTCCCACCCCCGTGCGGCATCCCATAATAGTAATGAGCGCAGTCACTGACATCCCACAATAAGCATAACTCCAAAAAGAGAGAGATAGGAGAAAGGAGGGGGGAGAAAAGGAAAAGCGTCACATGGCAACTGTGTGTGCCACATGACTGCTTAACTTGAGTGTGCACGTTTGCATGTATGCAGCACTGTACTGTACACGAGCACGGCTGCTGACACCGTGCACAGGATGTTGGTGCAACGCCACCGTGGTAAAGCTCCCGAAAAGTGGGTGAGACCAGGTGAGCCAGGTGTAACACCCGCTCTGGGCTCCTGTAAATCCGTGACTCACCATCGGTGCAGCCTGTGCACCAGCCCTCGGAGGCAGAGCGGAGTAGTCTTTAAAAAACAGAAAACACTCTGGTGTGCAGGTCAGAGGCGGGTTAAAAAGTCAACTTACAGGCTGAGCCCAGCAGTGAGGTCCACAGGCAGGGGTCACGGGGGTCAAACTGCAGTCAAAACCTTCCAGTCTGCAGCCATGAAAACGCACAAGAGCCAAGCCAGCAGCTGAGTTAAGCTGTCGGCACACACACACACACACACACACACACACACACGCTGGCCTGCTCCACAGACTGCTTGGGAATACGCTGCAGTCAATGGTGGGAAAACCGTCTGGGTCGTAGACTGTGTTTTCCCACCATTCAGTGTCTGTTACTTTTAGACTGTGGGGTAAAATGCACAACTGTTTGTGTTTAGTTCGGCACAGATGCACATGAACGGTGGTTGTTAAACGGCGTGCACATCGTCGAGTCGGGAGGTCCATTTTTTGGGGGGGGCAGGTGATGTCTCTGATGACAAATGAGCAAAACAAAGTTCAGCACCTGTTTTATCACAACACAACATGTGGACGCTCAATAGGTCCAAATCTGGACCTGAATCTATTTATAATCACTGTAATAATAAAGTGATAAGGCTGTAATTACCTCTTCTATGATCAGCTAATCTATATAATCTGTGTATTTTCATTAACAGTTCAGCTGATAAACTAAAATATTCATATTTGAGAAGCAGAAATGAGAGAAATTTGACATATTTACAGAAAGAAAACAATCAAAGTAGTTGAATTGTTTTTCTCGCTCTTACCATAGAAGTTCTGCAGGTGCACCACTACGACATGCATGCACACGTCTCATGGAAATGCAAAACTACTGACAAACACCAGTAGGATCAGCATCTGTATGTATGCTGCAGGTGTGTAAGCCGGTACCTTTGTTATGTTTAAGATATTTTGGACGACATCCCAAAACCCTGGGGTGATGATAGTATATGAAACACATTGCTGGCTTGCAGTCGGTGGTCCAGTTCACCCCAAAGGTTCTGTGCAGGCCTTTTATGTTCTTCTGCACCTAAGGAGAAAAACGCGTCTTTATGGAGAAGGCTTTGTAGCCGGGCCTTTCCCAAACGATTGACACCAAGCTAGAACACACTATTGTATGCTGCAGCTTTCCCATCGCCCAGATCAAACAATGAGAAAACACAATGTACACACACTGATGTCCACATACATTTGACCAGAGCATGAGTTAGAACAGAAAGGACAATAGCAGGTTCGGAGGGAACGCTGCAGGAAGCAGAGACGACAGCTGGCAGTAATTTCCTAAGGTGAACGTGGATTATTCACTCATTATGACTTATTGTGCAGAAAATACCAGTTTCTTGCACAGCTCTGACCACTGCAGCCAGTTAAAGGATTAATCATGAGGTTGCATTGCACACACTCATCACTGTGTTGACACTTTTAACCTTCTTCAAGCTGGTTATACTAAAGGTGTCTCTCTCTCGCTGTCGCCTCTGACTCAGCACACCTTCATTTTGATTTGTCTTTGTCTCGTGGCCTCTTCTTTGCCCCGCCGTGGAGAGAAACCCCCCGTACTTTATTCCTCTCACCCCGGCCGACACAAAGAACAGCTTGAAAGAATAACTTCTCTGTCTTTCCTTTCTCTCCACGCCGTTCTCTCTCTCCCTTGGTTTGCCATCTCTCCCCCCTTCCCCCACTCTTCTCTTCTGCTTGACTATGGACACAGTGTTCATGTGTGCATGTTTGGGGAGGTGTAGGATGGTGGGTGTGGGGGGGTAACATCCCATAATCACCAATCAGAAGGATACTAAGGGGCAGTTGTCATAGAAACCTCGTGCACGGCTCTTGACGCCCCTCCCACCCCCCAGCACACACAGACAGCACACTTGCAGAATTGCATATCACATAATGAAAATAATATCATTCTGAGTCAAAGAGGGAGGGGGTGGAGGGGAGGGCAACTACAGACCATAATAGTGCTCCTGTGCTGCTGGTCGCCATGGAAATGGTGGTGGTGGCAGGGGAGGGAGGAGGGTTACAGGCGGGGTCAAATTACCATGTAAGTCAAAATACATACCATAATATTTCTTGACTGCTCCACCTCCCTCCCCCCGTCCTACGCTCCACCTATCCTGGCCCACAGTGAACGCTCTGAAGCTGCACCAGATAACAAAGTGCAAATGGATTTGATCAGACCCAACATGTCTGCCACATGAGATAACGCACGGCAGCGACAGACAGAGGGAGAAAACAGAGAAGAAGAAAAATTAGATTTGGACGTCTGGGTTGGTCCAGATCAGGTCCCCGGAGGCTCAGGAGTGCTGGTCATGCTGTGAAGTTCAAGTCTGCCTCGTGGCCTTTTCATCCACTGTTGTCTCCCAAATGCTTTTTGGGCTAAAACACAAAATTGAAAGATCTTGAAAATGTGGAGAACGTCTCAATAATCCATCAGAGGATGATGACACGTCTATTTCTGTCACTTTTCAGTGAACAACCAAGTGCAGCGCTGTGTATTGCTTGCAGACCAGTCAAGTTGCTGTTTACGTGCATGTTCAATAATAATAATAATAATAATTATTATTATTATGTTTAACCAGATTCTATTGAGTTCATTCAAGAGTCCAAGCTGAATTTGGGCCAGTTGTAAGGAAATTTTCTCCAGCTGTTCCTGAGATATTGCTTGATGAGATTTGGAAAAACAGGAATTGGATGAACATGAGGTGGCTGTGACCTTTGATCTTTGGCCAACAAAATCTAATCAGTTCATCATCGAGACTAAATGTAAGTGTTCCTTAGTTATTACATTCACAAGTTTAGAGTGGCTGGACGAGTGGATGGATAAACCTGAGAACACAATCCAGATTAATTAATGTGTGATTATGGTCACATTATGATCTGTGTGAGCGACGTGTTCATGTGATGAGACACTGGAAGAGAAACAGGGAGATTCACAACTGACAATCATGATGTCAATATACACGGCTGGACAAACCTTAGCCATACTCTTGTTCGTCCGCTGTTCTTGTTGTGAAAGCAACAACAATACCTGTTGTATTTCCGGCTCCAGTACCAGGATGCAGGCAGCTGGGACAACATTTCTGCTCCACTGTGAAAAGGCAAAGCTGTCGTAGAGAACGGTCGAGGACAAGGAACTGGATGTATAACAAAAATCCACAACAATCTACAGTTTACAACAGCTGCTGAGATATGCAACTAAAAAACAAAAATATCAACCTCAATGTGGCACTAGAGGAAAAGTCAGGAGTAGGATTGTTTTATCAAATTCATATCTTGATTCAGAATCTTTAGCCTGGACCAAAGTGGTGGACCGACTGCTCTGAACGGTGAATGAAGAGCAGGACGTCATACTGAAGGTGGGGGTGAAGGGTAAATATGAGGATAACCACAGGCTTTCAGTCATTCATGGTGCTGGACTCAGTTGTTCGCACAAATAGTGAAAGACAAAGTTGTGTAAACAATGAGAAAAGACACAGAGCAAAGGTCAAACCCGACTCCTTTTGTCACCTTTGCACGTTGACCGATCACTGTATGAAGTGGGTGTCACTGTCCAGAGCGTCTCTGAGATGTGAGGGCAGGAGATATTCAACCACCTCAACAAGATGGAGCACACCTCCCCATTAAAACACTAACCCTGTTCTGCTGCTTCTCTTTTTTTATATTTAATTCTAATCTGCACAGCTACAGATCAGCTCTCCAGGCTTTTGTTGCCTAATTGCACAGAGATGGAAATTGTCCCAGTCATCAGTCTGTTGTAATATTTTCAGTCACAGCTACGGCCCTCCCGTCCCTCCCAGTCGCTATTTGACTTGTACCAGTGGAGACAGTGTGGGAACAGCCGCCAGCCGGGACCAAAGCCAAAAATCCAGTTGTTGTGACAGTGACTGGAGCAAAGATTTCACTTTCATTTCATTTTTGTGCAGTTTTGATGCAGCACTGATCAACAAACGTGATGCATGTAATGTATTTTAGTGTAATTTGAAGTGTAAAGGATGCAGTTTGGGCTGCAAACAAGAGAAACCACTGCACAAGAACTGCATCGCTGCCTCACTAATTTACATTACAGGGGACAGAGAGCGTATTGTGCTCCGTGAGCTGCTCAGTGAGTTTGCCAGTGAAGTTTCTTGATGAATTCCCAGCTGCCACTAAGCCTCCTTTTCATGTCTCGCTGTACCTTCTTGTCTGTGAGTCACTCTGCACCTGAAGACAGGCGCTACGCTCCCTGTGCACGGCGAGCTGTGATGTCGATGCATGCACGCAGACACAAAAGCCTGCATGGACTGGGGGGTGGGGGGTGGGAGGAGGGGAACCACCGCACACAAAAACAGGCCTAGGCCAGACCATAATACTCAACCCTGTCTTCTTACTTCACTGCATCTGCCCCTCCCCCCCTACAACAACACAGACATCCCATAATATCCCCGCCACCTCCTCCTTTCTTCACTGCTCGGCCTGCCACTCCATAATAATCGCACTGCTAATTCGCCTCCTCTCTCTCTCTCTCTCTCTCTCTCTCTCTCTCACCCCCTCCTCCACCTCCACCACCATCATTTCCTGTCTCATAGGTTCCTGAAGCACACAGTACAGTATATATCTCTCCAAAAGAGAAGCCACTTAAAGAGGCTCAAAATACTCTGCCTTCCTATCTGTGACGTCGTCTTCGCCAACTCGGGGTTCCTCTCGCTCTCTCTCTCGCCGCACAGCTCAGATCATCGCAGAGACAAACACACAAGAGCTACAGCAGCTTGTTTATTTCTTCTGAACCACAAAGTTCATCGTGATACATTTTTGCGGTTTGTTGCTCAATCAAACAGGAAAAAAGGGAAGTTACATGGTAGAGTTGGGGACCTGTCATCCCCTAGTCGACACACAGACACACCCTGAACTCCAGTATTGTCCTTTTTGTGTTATATTAGAGCCGTGGTTACTTTACTCTGCACGGAGGCTTCCTGAAAGATCCCAAGATGACCCTGAGGGGTGTCAAGAGGATTGAACAGGCATCAGAAAGGGAAACAAAACACTACAGCACGACACTAAGTTTATTCTTGACCTGTTTTACCACAAAGTCCATTCAACCGTAACAACCTCAGAGGGAAAATGTTTACACTTCAGGTTCCCTCCAGTCCAGGCGATAATCTCTTATTAAAATACGTTATTATAATGAATTAGCTTGTTTTGCGTTTACGCTTTGAGCTGACATTTGTGACCACAGCCGTTTATTTCTGAATGAAACTATAACGTAGTAAATTATGATCATCTAACTGTGGACAACAGGTGACAAGTCCTGTCTGCAAAGGGACGTTTGGTTTCACCCCCACACCTCTGCTTTTATGGTCACTAACTTAGATTACTGGGCCTGTTGTTGTTCAGAGCTGTGTAGTAAACGATTCAGTTCACATTTTCTAAGTAGGTAAATTTCTAGTCACCCAGTTGAACCTTCAGCTCGTGCAGAGCCTGCCTGAGTTCAGGATGGGGTTAGGACGACCTGACCACAGCACTGCTCACAAATGGACTTCTAACTGGATACCAGTGCTCTTCATTCGCGACTCTTCTTTAATAATTCTTTGTAATCCTAATCAGAGCCGCCGGTATCCTCCAGCTGCAGCCTCCGTGCTGTATATTAGTCATATTTGCAGCAGGACCAAAGTGTCAAAGTCAAATAGAAAGGACGTACAGAGCTGTACATACTGATCACAGACAAAATCAATGCCGGGGAGGCTGCTGGGAAGTCTTGCTGAGGGAGAAATCAATGCTGATGATGCCTTTTCTCTCATTCTGTGAGGTCTCATGTGTCAAGTGTGTTTCCATCCAGGGATGCTATTTTTATAGTTATAGTTATAAAGATTATATTTTTACACAGTCGTCTTGTGTTTGACACAAGTGGCTCTCACTACCAACCGGTGCAGAGCAGCCTGTCATCTATGATTCATTGTACTGTATATCTTATATAATATCGTCCAGGCACCGTACTCTTCACGTTCACGTCTATGGAGTTTATCCCAACGCTGGCCTCAGCGACGAGTCTTGTACCATCATGTCAATTTGAAGGAACTTCTCATCAGTGATTGGGTTTCTAATTGTTGTGACTGATTCATCTTAATTTGTCACATATCTAAATCCACCTTTGACGTATTGAACCCACGTTCTGCTTCATTGCTGTTGTACTGTTATGGTCACATGTGTTTTCTATTTTGCGTTGTGCCTATGGTTTGGCTTTTATAGCAACATTTAGTGGTGTTTAGATTGACATAAGTTACTCAAGCTACAAATATCCCACTTAATCCCAAGAAAAGACAGGTCCTCACTCACAGAGAACTCACCAGAAGGCACCACATCAGCTAAGATCCATCTTGACAATTGAGAGCTTGTTTGTCTACAGATAAAGAACATACTGTGTGTGGGTGGTTCCACAGAAGCACACCAACCCTCTGAGAGCAGAGAGGCGCTGGTCTAAACTACAAAGTATTATCAGCAAAGTCTACTTCAAGTAAGAATTATTGGTAAAAGTTGGTAAAAAGACTCTACATAGTTTAAATATCCGCATCTTATCATAACCTACAACACTAAGTTATTATTATCTATATTTTATATTATTAGTCTGAATCTGAAAGGTACCTAGTAACTACAGCAACAAAGTACGAAGTTATGTTAAAATGGAAAAACTGAATTTAAATATTAATAATAGAAACAGTCAGAAGAAGCTACAGCAGATACATACTGTATCCTTAAATACAGTAACTGAGTAAATGCACTTAGTTACTTTGACACATTAAATATCTCTCTTCTGCATCATAGCAAACACTAATTTGGTATTTGGTTTGAGCAGTATAATTCAGTGTATGTACAGAATTAAGTGCTAATAAACTCACGCAGAAATCAATAGAAACCACTGGATTAGTAAGAGTAGTCGTGCATTCATGTTTTTAATGAGTGGTTTAAAACACATGAAGGAGGTTTACAGTTTATAAATCACGTTAACGTCAGATTGAAGTCTCAGTAAGTGATGTTTTTACTTGTGAGTGTCATTTCTCCATTTTTCCCTTTTGTCTTATAAGTCGTCTTAAAACGAAGAAAATCTGACGATAAATCAAAACATAAATAAATCTGACAACTGGCTGAAAGTGATTTGAGCAGAACTAGATTTGGATTTGACTTCTTTTAAATCCTGGAGGCCTCGAGCCGCCATTTTATCTCACCCTCTTACCTTCTTAAAAGCACATGCATGCACTCGCTCATGCACACATTAAACAGTCACAGGTCTGCGCAGGCACGCACACCCAGCCCCAGCCAATCACACACACACACACACACACACACACACCAAAACACACATATACACCCCCCCCAACCCCACCCCACCACCAGCCCCCATGCACACACGTTCGTGCACGCTAACACACATACAGCCTGCTCCCCTCCCCCCTCCCTTTCCATACCAGGGCACGTTGTGACAAAACAAAGAACACCCCATAATACTCAGTCGCACAGTATGCATGGTAACCAGTTTATGTCAGAGATAAAGGCATTGTGTGTGTTTCACTGTATGTATGAAGACACACACACACACACATCTGCAGATAGTGTTTAGTTGAGACATAAATAAACACATGCAATAAATATACACAAAATTACACACAAACATGTGACAGACAGACATATACACACCTCCCACACACACACACACACACACACACACACACACAAGAAGATACAGAGACACACAAAATTACAAGCTAACGAGTACACTGTATGTCCACATACACAAGTGTGCATGCAGCCACATGTACACAATCATAAACACACACTCGCACACATGAAAGTACATATAAATGGGGGGAGACGTGAACAACAACACTGAGGCACAAAGACAGACACAAAATTAAAAAGACGCACAGAGAAGGTTCAGCATACAAACACAGAAAGAAGAAATGTGAAGCACAGACACAAAATGAAAGATACCAATAAGAAACAGGCAGTAAATACGGAGAAATGCAAACATGAACACATGAATTCAGCAGCACCGTGCACAATAGGCACACAATCAGTGGTAATGAGTTACACAAAGTTCACTGTACAAACATCAATGTTTACACAAAACTATGACACAAACCCAACACAAACAGACAGAGAATTATACACATACTGTAATTAAACGTGCCGTATAATTATAAAGACAGAGACACACACAACATGACATGAAAAGCACGTAAACAAGCAGAATTCATGATAGTGACACACAAAACTGAATATAATGACGACATTTATCATTACACACACAGACTTATCAGCACGTACGACGTGTGTGATCACAAACACAAACTGTTCACTGACAGAAAAACTCATCAATACACAAAGAAATTGGTGAATTCATGGTATAAACATAAACATGACAAACAAACAACAACACAACATGATAAACACCCGGACAGAAAGACATATGCTTATAGATGCTTATACACAATAATTAAGACCAGTGTGTCCACAGTCTTGTTTTAATCAGTTCATGCATGAGTCCAAATGGACGTCAGATATAATGAAATAGCAAAAGTGAACATAAATACGCACATATACACAAAATTATTGTAAGTGTAACAAAGCTGATCATACATGGATGGTGAATATTAGTCATTCAAACATGACAATCACTAAATTTGAATATGCCACCAGAAAAAGTCCATGTGGAGAATCTAAGATATTTTCATATAAACTTGGAAATAATCACAGAATTTGAGGATTTTGAGGCACAAGCAGTTAAAAGAGAAGAAATATATTGGATCCTTAATAAACTGATTTAAATTTGTGGCTTTTCAACCAACAGAGAGGTGGTTCAGTTCTAAACATCATGTCCGAAAACATGAATTCTGGTTCCCGGTGAGAACCAGCACGGCTCAGGATCGAATCATTTGGTTCTGCGGTTCCTGAACAGGACTGGTTCTCCATAGGTCAGAACTCTGTGAGAACGCATGATGAGTATGTGTGGTGATTTGCAGGTGTTTTATAAACTAATTATATTATAATTGGTTTATAAATTATATTATTATGATATAAAAGAATTAAATAAGTAAGTGCAGAGTGTAGTGGTTTCTGACTTTTTCAGTTTTATAGTGTGATTATGGAGAAATAATTTTATTTTTACTGTTTTATTTTAACATTTAATTGACAAATTAACTTCAAATGTGATCAGATACATAAAAAACACACAGTTGAAATTCCTCAACAGTAGAGTTCTGTGTGTGAGCGCATCCGTACACGCTGTGGTGTCTCTTAACGTTCAGCCATAAACAAATGTTGTTTTGTTCCCTCACAATAAAAAGCCTCAGCATTCTCCTCCTGTCTAATGTATCTTTAAATGAACTGTGTGTGCACGTCGGTGCATGAGTGCACGTGCACGTCCTCTGGGAGAAGAGCGAACAAAAAAAAAAAGGAAGAAAGAGAGAGCGAGATCAGGTTTCTATCCCCCCGCCTTCTTCTACGAGCTGGTCGCCCGTGGCAACACACTTATAATGAGGTCAGATGGACATCCAATAATATTCACCAGCTAAACCAGTGAGAGAGCGAGGCGCACTGGGACAGACAGCAGTCAAAGTGTCAGAGGCTGAATCAGCAACAAGACAAGATGGCCGCCACAGTAAATTCCCACAAAGTAAAACTGAAACTGATCTGGAATCAGTCAGCAAACAGTTTGTTTAACCACTGATTACCTGGTGCTGACGCAAGTCTGGACACACGAAGTCTGACCTGGTTGGTTTGGGGAGAAAAATAGGACAGAGAAAAAGTTCTGAAGGTTTCAGAAATGGGTCAGAAGGTGGAAAGTTTCTCTGAGGTCACACAAATGTTGTGAAGGCTGATCTCAGTCTGATCAGGACAAAACGTGCGGTTAGAACGTCCACGAATGGATTTAACGGCGAATAAGAGACGTCTTACTAACAGAGCCTGAGTCTTTCAATGGGAAAAGAAAAAAGAATTAATAACGAGCTAATTGGACTTTTAGTACAAGTATTTCGATCCTTTATTACGTAGATAAAAAAAATGTTATGATGATGTTATAATAAGATGGACTGAAAGTGTGAAGCAGAATAAAACACGACGGCCCTCAAGTTGTGCTTCAAATACTTCTAATAATAACCACATCACAGTTGTAGACCTCAGCCGGTTCAGACTCCAGAGTCCAGGAGGATGCTAGTGCCACATTTGAAGAAAATCCCTTAACGTGCTCCTGTAATGTTCTCTTAGAAGAACAGGACAGATGGACAAACATCGCATTTACTCTATATCCCTCAACAAGCTGTTAAAATAAATGTTAGTGATGTAGGAACAGGAACCGGGTTTGAGTTTCCTCTCATTGAAAAGCTTGATGTGAGATTTCAACACAACACGGACCCAAAAAGACGGATTCATGACAGAGCAGAAAAACTCTGCGGTCTGTAAGGAAAACCCAATCAGAATCAAATATCAGGAGAGGAAATGCAACAATCAGTCAGTGCAGACTAAATAAACAGAAACCAAACGATGCTAGAGAAGAAGGAAAATATCCCAAAGAAGTCAGGAAGACTTAGAGGGTGATGTTCAAACCTTATTCAACCGGATTGATGTGCTGCAGTTAACATTAAAGAGACGGAAATGAAATGGATTCACTGTTGAATTGAACAGAGAATGAAGTTAAAATGTTGAATAACTCAAACATGGACATTTGTGCTCTGAGTGTTGGTCAAATGGTGACTCTACATCCCAGTGGAGCTCAGAGCTCCTCAACGCTTAAACCAAACATGAGACTTGAAGACGGAGATCTCGAGGGTGAAGGTGAGAAGGAATCAGCTGCTTTCCTTCACGGCTTCTTCACGTTCAGCAGCCGCAGTGGAGCAAACAAAGGATGGAGCGGCTCTGATCCTCCATGCCGTGTCGGTCTGAGGGATCCATTTTAGACTGCCAATCAAAACGAGCCCAGGTCATTTACATACTGTAGCAGCTGAGGCTCATTCAAATCCAGGGGAACACCTCCACCTGGTGCTCACTGCAGCACCCTGCAGCCACCAACGACGAGGTGCCGGGTCTGCGTGGAGCCTGAAAAGTGCTGGAACATCAATCTGCTTTAAAATAGTTAAATCAGTTCATACAGGGCCTATAACATGAACTTGTTAATTACACCACTACATCTATCTGACAGCTGTAGTTCCCAGCTACCTTTCAGATTCAGATTAATAATACAAACTAGAATATACTTTTTATTTTTGATAGTTCTACTAGATTACATTGACAGAAAGAGAACTATCTGAAACATGATCTGATCTGCATCGAAGCCACAAATATCAACAATCAGGATCTTCCATGTCTTTAAACATACGTACAGATCTCAGTGTGGGACAAATAATAAGGGGCTCAAACTCAAGTTTATACAAATAAAATCAGGCTGAAACAACATTCAAGTACTGATTTTATTATTTCCAAACACCCACCAGTTCCAACATTCATTTTTCAATACAGAGCAGAAGTGTCCACATCTGTAATTATTGCTTCAGCTCTTATTATGTTGCACTTTCTGTCATTAGAAGCTTATTATCAGTTTTGTTTTAGTTTGACAAACCAGGCTGTGATTATCACTCAACTGTCAAGTAATAGTAAAAATATCAAAAAAGAAAGAAAATAAAAACTCAAAATACTAAAATAATGTCCCCAAAGAAACAATAAGGAGCAAAGAAAATATATATAATACTTGTAATCATCTATACATTATGAGAATAAACCATCATGTCCAAAACAATTGAAGAAAATCTATGAGAAAAGTGAAATCTGAGTTAATTTTACCCAGGAAAATCAGTGTTCGTAAACATGAAAGATTCTCTACTTTTATAAAAATTCATGACGTTACAGAGTCGTGTCTCGGTTCTGAGCTTTCCTCGTGTCCATGAACACTGATTACCCTGTTGTCAGAGGGTGAAACAGCACAGATGACCCCTGTCAAGTGAGCAGTGTTCCCCTTTAAAGGCCTCCAGGAGGTGCTAACACACCACAGAGCACTCGAGGGTCCAGTCAGGCCAGGAGGCGAGAGAAGCAGGAGTGGACGTCACTGTATGAGGAGGTCATGTTGTGAAATGTTTGCTCTTTAGGCACATCAGTGACATGACAGCAGATGAATAGCATTCATAATGTTACATTTACTGATATCTTAGCTCAGCCAGAGAGTTAAAAACACGGATGAACAAATGTAAGAACTAAAAATGAGCATCGGATGCAGTTTGATTTTAACTGTGGCCCCAAAAGCTTTTAAAATGCCCAGTTAGGATTTGACGTGTTTTAAAACATAAGGCAACAGTGTTCGTGTGTAGGCAACAGGAATACTTAAAGGCATTAACAGTGAACTATTGCCACAGGTGAAGCTTTCAACACACACACACACACACCAAAACCTGAATAAAGAGGTGGTGTTGTTGGTGTTGATGCTGCAGTAAAATGACTGAAAATTAATACATTTTTATATAAAATTAATTTTCAGTGGTTTTGTGCTGAAACTTTTTGCTTTTCTGTGGATGTAGAGTCGAGACTCTGCCAGATCTTGTTGTATTGATTTTCAGATGTTAAAAATACCACATGTAACAGCTTCAACTCATACACTATAGAACACTTTGTGCAGATAAGAGTTTTAGGCCAACCCATGAGAGAAAAGGGTTTAAAAACAACATTTCACATGTTAACATAGTCTTTGACTATTATTATTATTATTATTATTAACTACTTTCCTTACGTGTGTGTTGTCTTTGTCTGTGTTTAAACTACAGACACTCTAATTCTGCTCCAAGATATTTGAATCTCTTTTTAATAATCAGGATGAAGTCAGGTTACAGCCACCACTGATTTGCAGAAAATATATTGTTCAGCTAAACACACAATATCCATGAGTGCACCACAGTTGTTGAGCCTCTGATGACCCACTGAGCTGCAGGGGATCTTGTTCAACTGGGTCACGTCTCTACGGCTGCCCCTTTTAATTAAAACAGAGTCATTTTTGCCTGAGGTCGGTGTTTTTTGTTTGTTCTATTGGCTTCTGCTTTTGTTTTTGATCATACTAGTGGCTGGTAACAAATATTAATGTTGCATCATTTTCCTTCTAGACTACTTAGATTAGATATTATATAGATATTTTACAAACCTCTTGTGAGTTCAGATGTGTGATAACAGCAGCTTGAACAATGTTCAACTTAATTACACTGATTTGATTTTAGTGTGACTGAAGAACTCATCCTGTCCTCAAACTATCCAGAAGTTTTTACTTCTCATTCAGATTCTTTTAAACATGCACTGCTCCATTAACCCCACAGCAGGTGAAGGTGTCGGCTTCATGTCTGAATGAGTATCCAGGTCACTGCTTAATGATAATAAGTCACACTGGTAATAGTTAGGTAGAACCTAGTAACAATTACATGTCACTTTCGACACAGCACATCAGTGGGTAGGCACCACGGTTATTATCTAAAATGAAAACTGACTTAGGCCTCATCAAGTAAAGACTCGAGTTCATAATGTCAAACACAGGAGCTACAGATGGGACAACAACATGCACAGTTACACTGACTGATTAGTCTGCCTGTTTCCAACAAGAGTTTTCAGGCAACAGTGTTTTTTATCTTTAGTTTTCTAAAGAAAAACCAAGCAACAAATCTTAAAGTTAATTTTGATACAGGGAGAAAGACCATGAAGGAAAACAGCAGCAGACGTTAACACACTGAAAAATCAGATCAGAGAACATGACCACGTCACGTCAGTACAAAAGAAACATCCTCATCAATCTGTTCATAGCGAATATGTCAAATAGATTATGTGACATTCAAAACTCGGCACATTGTGGCCATCAAATAATCTATTGCTCTGAAAAATTGCAGCTAAGAGCGTCAGTTTGTCGTTAATGTTTTTAGTTAAACACAGAATGTTAAAAAACAGTCATTTTGTTAATGCCCGTGCATAAAGTGACCACAAAGTCTGCTTTTACGGATCCCACCTCTAAAAAGAGCCTAAATGTAACATGACAGCAATGATTCTTAAAGTTTTACCATTTTTTCAACACCTGTAGAAACTGTTCCGAGTTTGAGCTGTAACTGTGACTCCATTCACTGTTTGTATTTTTAAGGCATCTCAGGTTCAGACCTCTACTGCTCCACCTCCCTCCTTCTATTAATAAAACCTTGCTCCTCCTTATTGAGGAGTGTTGCTCAAATGTGTTAGTCATATTACAGCGACACATATCTATGATGAGAATAAAACCTGTCCAGATCGAGTCCGTTCCAACACCACACCCACATTAGATCACTACGACTGAAGGCACTGTTTAAACGAGTGTCTACCTGATCGACCTCCTCACCCTCCCCTCCCCTCAGTATTCCCTGTTCCCATCTGGGTTAATCTCTTCCCCGGCCACCTCCACTTCCTCCTCTTCTTGTGGTGTCTATAGCAGGACGCAGCGCTTCTTGGGTTTGTTGTCTGGAGGCTCCAGAGCTGCCAGGATGGCCTCATCAAAAACATTCTTCAGTCCTCTCTAAGAAAGAAACATGAAGAGAAAACACTGATTAGTTCTACGAGACCACAGGAAACATGTTTGTTCCTGATGGGTGGACAGAGATGAGAAAGAAAGTTCTAATGTCTTCAACTTCAGTAACCTGTAAGGAGTTGGAAAAGGAAATTTTAATTAAACAATTTGGACTCACACACTGTGAAAACTAAACTAAATATAACTAGTTTGAAACTGATTTTTGAATATGTAAGCTGAAGTTTGACATCTGTCTTCTTCCTGGTTGGACCCTTGTAGGTAAAAGGACATATACCTACTGCATCCCTGGTTCTGTTTATTATTGTCTCTCTCCTGTGTTTTCTGTCTGAATCTTCACTGTAAACTATGAAATAAAGTCAAAAATCCCAAAACTAACCATTAATAAGAAAAACAGATTTGTACAGTAATATCTGTAATATCTGATGCTGATGTATGAATGTTGTAGTTATGTCCAAACACTCTTCCCATCAATCCAGGCCATGCTTTCTAACAGCACATAAATATTATTTTTAATTGCTGTGTTGCACCAACATTAATCAAATTTCTATTTTATTAGTGAGAAGTCATCTGACCAAATAAACACAGATGTTAATGCTGACTGCTGCAGCGTGCAAGTGGCTACCCCGACATTTACAACCAGTTATTACTGAATATTTAGTGCTGTGAGCCTCAAATCTAGCACAAACACTCACTGCTGTCTGTATTAATTACAGTGACAATACCACCTCTCATTTCTCTTTATTAAATATCACATGACAACATTAGGACTTCTTCCCACTCCACGTACCTGTGTAAGAGCTGAACACTCCACATATTTGACAGCCTTCAGCTCTCGAGCCAGTTTCTCTCCGCTCTCGCAGGTCAGGGCGCGCTGCTTGTTCTTGGCCAGTTTCTCCAGAGTGTTGCTGTCATCTCTCAGATCCACCTGAGTCCCGACCAGCAGGAATGGTGTCCGCGGGCAGTGGTGGGAAATCTCTGGCACCCACTGTGAAGAGACATGGACAAAGAAACTTTTCCCCTTAAAGACAATTAAAAAACAAGCCAGGCTAAATAAAAATCTGCATATGAAACTACCACAAACAGTCAGGACAGACGGAAACAAACCTTCTCTCTGACGTTCTCAAAGGAGGAGGGTGATACAACAGAGAAGCAGACGAGGAAGACGTCGGTCTGAGGGTAGCTGAGGGGTCGCAGTCTGTCATAGTCCTCCTGACCTGCAGGGGGAGACACAGATGATAAGATGACACTTTTCTCTGACCAATCAGTAGTTTGCAGTGAATTTACATCACCTGTTGGTATCGCTTCAGCTTGAAACCTTGTTGAAATGATACTAAAAAACTACCAGGTACCAGATACTGTCTAAAACTTTTGCCCAGTGGAAACCAAAAAAGGGCCAGTTAAGTGGAATAAAGTCAGCACCATGTGGAAAAACGCCACCAGCTCTGTATACCACAACAAATACTGCTGCACTATGCAGTGGCAGGAAAAAAAACAAAACTGTAATTTCATGGTTTTCATGAACTGTACCAAAGTTGATAAAACACAGTCACGATCTTTCTTGTGTTTATTGAACATTAAATATACAGAGTGATGGCAGAAAATGTAAGTGAAACAGTTTTCTTAATAACTGGTTGAACCACCTGTGGCAGCAATAGCCTCAAGCAAACACTTCCTGAAGCTTTAGACCTGCACTGCCTTCAACAGCTTTCAGTGACGTCAGTAAGTTATTCTTCTGACGTGTGGTGTGAATGGATGTCATACCAGACGTTACTTAACAGTACCTCATGTGGGTCATGATCTGGGACTGTTGTTGTATTCGAGTCTTCGGTTAAGAACAGATCGCGTTTTGTGCTTAATTAATGCAGAAGACTAGGTGATTCAATTAGTTTCATCAGTTCAATTACTTTTTCTTGCCACTGTAACTACTGTGTTGTTAATAGTACTGACTATATGAAGATTTTGCTTTTACCTGCAGTGTCAAACAGTCCCAGAGTGTATGGCTCCCCACCGATCATCACTGTTACCGCATAGTTATCAAACACCTGAAAGAGAAGGAGAGGGCAGAAAGAGAGGGAACGGATGATTAAGTGACAGAAAAGACACAATTTATTAAACAAGAAGGGATGTTCTAACAACACATGACATGATAGATCCAATAGTCAACATTGAATCTGAGCTAAACCCTATTACACAGTACAACAACATGGGCCTTTGAAGAAGTGACGACCAGACAAAATGTCTTCAGTTTCCCCAAAATGTCCTCACTGTAAGGGTCTGAAACTCCTGGTTTAGAACCATGTAAGAACAAACACATGCATGTACTCGTACACACAGAGTTTCACATCACTGCAGCCTGTACAGTGATGTTAAGACATGTTTCCTCTTTGTTGGCCTTGTGTTCAAATCAGAAGTACAAACAGGAAAAATCTTGGGTAAGTGAAATTGTTAGTTAGTTGATTATTTCAATAATTTATATATATGATCACAAGTTTGGGCTGCTGAGGTATAATGTTGCCGTTTTCCTTTTTCCATCCCTGGGAATAGGAAAGAGGATTAAAATAGGAAGTATTCCAGCTGTTGGATCCAACCTTGAAGATATAAACTGTGTGGTTGACTGGACACATAGTCAGTCTGAAACAACATAAATCAACAGTATTTACATGAGAAACTTCTTAATACAGTCGGTTTTATTTGGTTTCCTGATGAATTGGTATTTTTACATCAGTTGTCACAGACGTTTCTGAAAAGCAGCTGAACACTCTCAGTGTATTCAGTATTTTTTTGCTGCTGTTGAGGTGAACAGATTTACTATCTCTCAGTTTACTACTACTTCCTGTTTCATTACAAGCCTAGAGGCTGCTGCAATGTTCCCTAATATGCCCGATAACCTTAGTTCTGCGAGTGTGAAACTGAACTGTTTATAGTGGCTGTGCCTGCGTGGCACTGCATGTCTTCAACACATCAACGTGCTGCTGTGTTGGCTGTGTCTGTGGTTTTAGGAGAGGAAACCACCCAAAATATAACAAACATAGAGACACGATAGTCACTCTGTTATCTGTTTCAATTTTATTCTACCAGGCCGTCTCACAGCAGTACACTGCTGGCATCAACATCCTATATTTAGAGCCGTGTATCAGTATCTGCCCACAGTACAGGCCAAAACGTGTTCTTAATACAGAATCTGAACTTCAGTATTAGTAAATAAACATTTTCACCCTCCTATGCAGCAGAATATTGGACTGTAGAGCCCAGCTATGAAGGACAGCAGCACTGCAACACCAGCGGCTCAAGAAAAAACATGTTCAGTAAAAGATTTGTTGGATTTTAGTTTTTATTTTAGCTGAGACCAAGCCTTTAAAATGTGCCAAATAGGTGCTGATATGGCTCAGAAGTCAAAGTATCACCAAAGCTGTTCAAACTTTCATTTTGGACCAACTGGAGGTGTTTACAGACATGCACTAGAAGCCTGTAGTGAGCTAGAAAGCTATTATAAAAAAGTTATTACAGCTACTTTAAATCTACAAGATTAACAGATTAACAGGCCAGATTGCATTACACAAACATGCACAGGAACATGAACTCAGAGGCTGTTACCAGTCTGTTCAAGTTTAGACAGAAACATGGTGCGATACGTTGAGACACGCTGCAAAGACTAGGCATTGAGACAAACACATATTTCAATAAAGTACACCGACACACAAAGTTTAGTCAGTTTTGTGATGATAATGTGTTTGGACAAAGCTCAGACTAGATCATCTGCTACAAATGAGTTACACACACTAGTTATAGTGGAAAAGAGCTGCAACTACACAGAAAGAAAGCTTGTTCATACTTGTTTCACTTGGCTCCAATACATCGGATTAAATACTACGGATGTGACACTCGTTTTAGTGATGTGTGTTTATGAGAAATTATTTCCCGAAGGAGACCTTTCTTATTGTGGTGAGTTGTTGTGAGCTGACTGACAGGATGATGCAGCACACTTGTTGAGACAGCAACGTGATAATCTAAACCAGAGAAAAGAGCTATGATGTTTGTATTGTGCGGTTTTTATACAAACCAGCATCTGGTCTAACTAAATACAAGAATACTGTGTGAGTAGCTTTCAGGTTAAAAACTCTACATCAGAGCTGGACACACTGAAGTAATTTATCATACTCAGTGGGTTAAAAGGTTCAAGATACAAATGCAGTGTATGGCGTGGCGCAATGAGGCTGTTACTAACAACAGGATTATTCTGGGAGGAACAGGATGTTAAGTATACAACAAAAACAATAAGGGTCACAGAACAATGGAACAATAAGCAAGGAAAAGATGGTAAACACACTGCAGGAGTGGAGTGTATGTAAAATTACAACCGAAATCCTGAAATATTAAGATGTTTTTAAGAGTTTTTTGGACAAATAAACTTATCCATTAAGTTTTACTTAAGCAAAATGTAAACTTTCAACATTATCTGACCACGACACCACGGTCATAAGGCAGACACCATGTAAATCTGTGAAACCTTGGTAGAGCTTCTATAAATCAGCACAATCCTTATCACTAATGAATAAGCAAACACACATCTGACTTCACCTATAATAGTAATTTTTTAATCTTATTTACCAATGTAGTTAAAAAATGGAGCCTTCATTTAGAGAGTTTTATTTAACACCATTAGAAAAAAGTTTCTATGGATGCTGCCACACTGAATCTTAGAGCGTTAGAGCTTCTCAGTCAAGCTGGGGTTTATGAAATAGGTTTGAGTTTCTCCAGCCAGAGTTCAAAGGTTGTTCTATTACTTTTCTTGCAGAAGTTTCTGACCGTGGATGTGCATCAGACATTATGTGAAACTTTTTTATTTTACATGTTAAATTTAATACAAAACTGCTTTATTAAAGTAAATAGTTAGGCTAGTCAAAACATTTATGTCAGGTTTTATATCATGACTATTACAGCATTTATATGTTCAAAATTATAAGACAATTACATTAACACCGATGCCTCCATATTTCTATTTAGCTATGATTTTAATTTTAACGAAAATGTAATATACAGTGTGTTAGGACAGTACTGACAGTAGTAAATAGTTAAATATAGCAGTGGGGGAGGTGTGACAGGCAGGCAGACCGGAAAATGAAAATTAAGCAGAGTCAGCACTGTTGGTTCTGCAATCCTCTAATCAAACTGTGCTGACTCTTGGCATAGAGAGAGAGATGGGGCACACACAGAAAACAGTAGAGAATTACTCATCAGTTTGTAGCCACTAGTCAGTGAAGCTGCCCATCAATTAAGGATGTTGCAGATATTTCCAGCAGAATAGTTCCTGCTCATCAGACAGTCGATAAATCTATCAGCTTTATTCTGACTGCCACAAAACCAAAACGCCAGTTTGAAGGATCTATCAGGTCAAAGTGACAGTGTGGACCAGGTTTTTATACACTGCAGAACCTTTGCTGCAGCTTCATCATCGTTCTCTATCAGTGTCACTCAACACTTGAATCTCTATCTTTTTTGAAGATAAGCTACCAAACCTATGCGAATACTGAAAACTGTGACAATGTATGAAGTACTTAAGATATTTGTGTGTAAGAGTTTATGAATTAGTTTATTAGCATGACAATGACTCACAAGGACAGCCAGACTCACAAGGAACTATATTCAGAGAAAATAAGAGTCCTGCACCAGGTGGAACGGTCCCACAGAGTCCTGATGTAAACATCCGGGAGTTAATGTGAGAAGCGTCCTGCCATATGTTTTATCCGTTTACTGCACTTCATGCAAATTTACCTGATAAATAAAGAAGGCATCCTTACTTTACTTTCAGTGTTTAATAATATTCTACAGGATTAAAAGCACCTACTTCATGATTTGCCTACAACTTGGACAAATCTTTATGCTAAGTAAACTACTTCCTGTCTATAGTTACCCATTTAGCATACAGGCACTAGATATCAAGGGTATCAATTATCACAACAGTGCAGTAACTTTGCAGTTTAGATTTTCCTGCAACAGCGGGCTCTTGCTGACATCTGAAATTGAACACGTACTGTGTACACTAACATGGAACTGTTTTTATTCCAATTAAAAGTAACATGTAACTGACTGAATTTCAACACCACACAACATACTGTGACACGATCATACTGGACATTATTAGTGTGTGACACCTAGAAATTGAGATGTTTAATAAAAAGGACGCAGATCCTTCATTAAACTGGTTAACGGACTGTGACATCACACTCTCCTCAGCCTCGGTCAGTCTCAGCTACAAAGTCTATAATAATTTAACTAATTTTAAAGACACAGCTCAACAGACTAGACTGTTACATAATGTTAGGTTTTATTTTCTTCATCTGAAACATCAGTACAATCAGTATAATGTCTAGCTCATACTGTCTACGTGTTTACTGATGGATGCTGTTAGATGTGTCATCTCCAGCAAAATACAACATTTTCTCTGCTGTAAATGTCACTTATATTAAAATATCTCCAAACGAATCCCGCATGTAGGCAGAAGTTAAAGTAAAGTGGAATTAGCATTGGTGCATCCACTTAAGCTTTATGCTGCCTCACAAGGTAATTAGTTTTTCATCTGTGATATTTTCTTTAAAACACTTTTTGGAATTTTATTTTATATTATCTGTGACATGTATGTGACATCTTGACTTTTTCTAAAAACTAACTGAAGGAACTATGCAGAAATTCCTACTGTGTGCACATGTGTATCTGTAACTCTTCAATTGACAGATGAAGAACAAAGCAACGAGCTGTAAAAGAAGAGGTGGGTACTGTGACAGTCTGTGTGACAGATGAGAGTAACTGTAAACTACCATGTGTATTCAGTCACTTCCTGTGTGAAAAGACAGAGCTACAGTACAGAGTACTGAGTAAGAACGGCAAATGGAAAACCTTAATGCTACTGCATGTTTGCAGAATGTTACTTTCATGCCAGGTCTGATCAGTCTGGAGGAGTAAACAGAAACTGTCAGTGGAATTGTTTGTGTTATTAAATGTACTCACCGTGGGGACATATTCAGAGGGAAACTTGTTGGTGGTGTAGGATATGAGCAAGCAGGTCTTTCCCACCGCACCATCACCCACCACCACACACTTTATGGTCTGCATCTGAAGAGGATAAAGAAAAGAGAAGGAAAGGAAGAAGGTAGAGAGGTCAGGAAACGTTTCCTATTTACAACATATAAAAGTATCAGCAGCTCCAATAGTGAAAAAACATCAAGAATAAAGGGTGAAAATGCTTCATTAGCTTCTCAAGCGTGAATAATGTTTTTGATAGTTTCAGACATTTTTATAACTGAGACATTCCTTCTTATTATTCTTAGGCACCTTTTTAGGTGAATATTTGTTGTCTTAGCTTTCTATCGCTGAAACTGAAACTAAAACTAAAGACCTTTCAACTATGGGTTAGGAAAAATATGAATGGCATCTGTGAGCACTTCCTGACATTGTAGGTCCTGAACAATACATTTAATAATGAAGAAAATAACTGTTAAACTGTGATGAAAATGATTCACTACAGCAGTAGTGGATCAGCTGCTGGTTCATGATTTTCTGCCAGACATTTTAGTTAATAAAAGGATTTATGGGTCCGCTTAACTTCGAGAAAAATGTCACAACCATAGTTTACAGCCAAAAAAAGGCTGCAGCTCAGTACCCTGCAGGTCTGTATAACAACTGGTAGGTTCACTGGGCATTGGTAAACAGATCCAATGTGACACAGCTGATGCTGGATCAGTGGTGGCTGTGTAAAGCAGTGTTTAGTACACACTATCTGGAGATCCTGTGATGCTGAGCAGCACACATACCCAGGCTGCTGCTTCATTAAGAGGGACAATGGTAAAGGGGTTTGGGATGCCATTTAATAGCTGACTCTTTGTTTGGGACGTTTGGCAGCACACAGCTGAACTCGGATGAGTCAGGGACAAGTTAACTGGTCATCTGCAGGGATGATGATACCAGTTATGTCTACATAATTCACTCCTTAGAGATAATTCACATGCGGACGATTCTGAAAAATGCAGCAATTTGTGACAATCATGTCTGTCAAATGCACTATTGTTACTTATCTGCATCTGTTGATCTTGTTTTTCAATCCAGTTTTACACTGCAACTGATTATTCTTATTAATGGTTTAGCGTTAATTTTAATTACTGAACTACTTTTTCACAAGACAACAACTATCTGAAATGTCATCTTGTACAGAAGCACTCATTACGATACAAAACGAGAAGCTATCAAATGAAGCTTCCTGCTGAAAATAATTTAATGATTATGAAAGTGGTGGATTGGTTTTCTTTAACAGGTGAATGTACTAATGTTGACAATTTATGCTTATATTAAATGGTCGAACAAAGATTAAATTAAATATCAAAGTAGGTGAAGGTTTCTGTACGGTCCTGCTTATAAGAAATCTATTAAACATTGTAGTACGTTTATTTAACATGTTTACTAACAGTAGATAAAGAGGTCCCTTAACCAACCACAGGCAGATCAGAGTTAATTTAGTTTTTTAATCTGTAAATGTGTTTTTAATCTACATTTTAGCGAAGTATTACCTATTTTCAGTCACTTCCGCATAGAAAAGTATGATGAGATTTGTGTATGAATTAATATGTAACGTCACACATTAAATAAGTAATGACAGGATAATGATAATAATTGATGACAGAGTTTATAAGCAGCTTAAGTTAAGTGTAGAAGTTTATTTTTTCGAAGCTAACGCTAGCTAAGATGAGCTAACTTAAGCTAGTTCGGTGGCTAAAGTGAATTTACATTCGCCAGACCCACACCCCACAGCAAAAAGTGCAGTTTCAAGTGACTTTAAAACAAACATAACAACAACTTATTCCTTTTAATAGCCACACATATGATCACGTAGATAATCAGCCTTGTAGTTTGTCTAGTTTGTCAACAAAAATCACACCGGTTAAGTTTGAGCAGAGATTTAACGGCTAAGCTAGTCGGGAGTTAGCTAAAGGAAATCGTTGTTTTGACAGCTGCCGGTTAGCTCAGTTAGCTGTCAGCCGGCTACGGTAATAACTTTTACAATGAGGAGTCTCGCTCTAAAGAATATGTGTGTTTCAGTGATGATATCAACGTGTTTAGAGTTAAAAACAGCGAAGAGAGCTCCTACCGTTCCTGTCAGCCGCTGGAGTGTTGGTAAGGTGCTGCGTTCAGGTGCTTCCTGTAAATGCCAACTTTCCTTAACGCGGAAGTCGGAAATATGACTCAGGGTATGTTCACGTGCCTCTGTTTTAATTGATGCTCTATTATGTTTTGATTTAGTGATTTATAATGTCTGGTTATTTCCTCGAATCTAAAGATAAAACTTTTATACAACTTCTGAATATAAAGGTTTTTAAACATATAACTTTAAATTTGTTCAAATCAACAATCCCAAATTCAAAGAGTTTACAATCAGTAAACATGTTTATTCACTTATAACACACCAGAAGGTAATAGTAAGCAGATAAGTGTTACTGTGCAAGTAAATCTGAAGGCGATGGCTTTTCTTTTGTTAAAATAAATAAAGTGGTCTCTTCTTATCTCTTTTAAAGAGAAGTCAAGAAAGAAAGAGAGAAAATGCTGTAAAATGACATTTTCAGTAATTCCACAATCGTTCTGTTGATTGGAGACAAGTCAGTGTCCACCAGAGGGAGATGACATACTGTCATATTGTCAAGAGGTGGTCGGCCATACAGTCAAGTAGCCAGAGGTCAAACTCAGTCTTATCTGCACTTCTTGTTACTGCATTGTTGTAGTATCATTATTCCAAGACTCTGTTTTTTGGTTATGATAAAATATGTCTAACAGGAAAGAGCTGTTTTAACTCAGAGGGCCTCATTTACTTTAGTGAACAGCTAAAGTAAATACGACTGAGGGAGGACATCTCACTCATTTACATAAAATCTCTCCAACATTGTAAATTTGGGTCTTTTCAGCAAAACCCCAACATCCTCTTTCTGTAATCGTAAGAATGTGACTCGACCTTGACGTTATGACTTTATGTGGTTTTTAGTCACTTGCTGAAAAGACCTTATGACACACAAAAGGTCACATTGTATGGGTTTGTGTGTCCTGTCAGCTCCTAAGAAAAGCTTTGGAGATTTGGTTTAACATGTCCACAAAACTGAGTGGCAGCATTTGAGGCAATTCAGCAGATGATGAGCAGAGGCGACGTCAGAAAATAAGGTCCCCCCTCTGTCACCTCTTTCCTCTCTCTCTCTCTGCATCTCCAGTATTTTCTTACAGTCGCTGTGAAAGGCAGAGCACACACACACACAGAGGCGGCAGGTAAAGGCAGGAAATCCTCTCTTCCTCTTTTTTCATTCGCTCAAGAGGTTTCGTGTTTATCTATTGTTTTCTCATTCTTTGAAGCCGTATTGATCAGATGCTGCTCAGGATGCAGCTTGTGGGTTCATGTGTGACAGAAATGCTTAAGTGAAGGTGTTGTTGTATGTGTTTTTTTATATGTGTTTATATGTGTGAAAAGAAACAGAAAAGCCTATAAATGTCAGCTTATGCTGAATATCTTGTGCAAAACATTGTAGTGCGGTTTGGTTTATGCAGCTAACAGGTTAGGTTTAAGTTCTGTTTTATCTGGAGGAATATTATCAATCATTATTATTTATATGTATGATTCTTCTCTGATTTCTTGTGAACATAGTTTTATGTGTGAAATAAAAAAGAAAAGTGATTTGTGTGTGTTCAGTGCTATATTCTTGCTGTTTTAGCAGCAGAGCTTTGGACTCTGGAAGGATTAATCTGTGCCCTTGTGCCTGTTAAGTGTTACTCAGTATGCACGCTGTGGTTTTGTGATTACTTGTTGCAAATGGGATCATTAGATTTTCCATTGAATCCCTTATGACGTGGGAACTGGTGGTTTGTTTCAAGCAGAATGTACAACAGAAATGACACAACAGTAATAAAATCTAGACGCAAGTGGTCTCCTATAAACATGGAGATACATTTATGTGTACAGGAGATTTTTTCTCAATTTTACATAGTCCAAGTTAAAATTTCATTTTAAATTCTGAAACTGAAGTCATAAAGTAATTATACATGTATTGTAAATGGTTATTGCATTTAAAAATGAGTTTCCTCTTCATTTTTATAGTAATATTTCCTTGCCATCATAATTTTATCTTCACTAATTTACATTTCATTAAATTAAAGCATTTTTCAGTCAATTTCTAAACATTTTAATATCTTGAGGAAAAAAAATTTTTTTTCCTGAAATGATGTCTTGAAAGTGCTAATTTCTCCACTACTACTGTGAAATTATTAAAAAAAAAAAAGTTTTTTAAAAAACATCTAAAAAGAAATGAACTCAAAATACTAAAATAATGTCCCCAAAGAAACAATAAGTAGCAAAGAAAATATATATAACACTTCAAATATACATCATCAGAATAAACCATTGTGTCCAAAACCATTAGAAAAAATAAGAAACGTGAAATTCTAGTTAATTTTAATGTGGAACATGCTCAGTTTGAGATTTAAATGATCTCACTGACCCAGAAAAAAACAGTGTTCATAAACATGAAGGATTCTCTACTTGTTAAAGTTGTGTCCTGGTTCTGAGTTTTCCTCATGTACATGAACACTGATTACCCTGTTGTCAGAGGGTGAAACAGCACAGATGACCCCTGTAAGGTGAGCAGTGTTCCCCTTTAAAGGCCTCCAGGAGGTGCTAACACACCACAGAGCACTCGAGGTTCCAGTCAGGCCAGGAGGTTAGGTCAGTCAGGTTACAGCTACCACTGATTTGCAGAATATATATTATTTAGCATCAACTCCTTGCTCCTCTTTATTGAGGAGTGTTGCTCAAATGTGTTACACGTATCTATGATGAGAATAAAACCTGTCCAGATCCAGTCCGTTCCAACACCACACCCACGTTAGATCACTACGACTGAAGGCACTGTTTAAACGAGTGTCTACTTGACCCACCTCCACCCCCTCAGTATTCCCAGTTCCCATCTGGGTTAATCTCTTCTCCGGCCACCTCCACTTCCTCCTCTTCTTGTGGTGTCTATAGCAGGACGCAGCACTTCTTGGGTTTGTTGTCTGGAGGCTCCAGAGCTGCCAGGATGGCCTCATCAAAAACATTCTTCAGTCCTCTCTAAGAAAGAAACATGGAGAGAAACATTGATTAGCTTTACCTCTGATGGCTTCAATAATTATATTCCAGGGGAGAGCCTTTTACAAAGCAGGGAGGAGTTGTACAGTTTGATGGTCACTGGTAGAAAGGATCTCCTGTAGTTTTTACTGTGGAGCACTTGATGTTGATCAGTCTCTAGCTTAACGTGCTCCTCTGTCCAGCAGCACACTGTGTAGTGGGTTGGAGGGATTGTCCAGGATTGAGAGGAGTTTGGACAGCATCCTCCTTTCAGCTACAACATGTAGAGGGTCCAGCTCCACCCCCAGAACAGAACCAGACCTCCTGATCAGTTTGTTTAGCCTGTTAGTGTCTGACACCTTCATGTTTCTGCCCCAGCAGACCACAGCATAGAGGATGACACTGGAATCACAGACTCATAGAATCATTGAAGAACCTGAGTCTCCTCAGAAAGTACATCCGGCTCTGAGCCTTTTTGCACAGTGCTAATGAGTAATGAGTACACTCCCAGGTATTTGTACTGAGATACGACCTCCACCTCCTCCCTCTGTATAAAGAGAGAGATGATAGGATTCCCAGATTTCCTGAAGTCCATCACCAGCTCCTTTGTTTTACTGATGTTGAATTGAAGATGGTTGAGTCCACAAAACTGTCCACCACTCCACGGTACTCTGTGACATCTCCACCCTGAATACATCCTACAACTGAGTCATCAGAGAACTTCTGAAGATGACAGGACTCTGAGTTGTACCTGAAGTCTGAGGTGTACAGGGTGCAGAGGAATGGAGACAGAACTGTCCCCTGTGGAGCACCTGTGCTACAGATCACAGTGTCAGACACACAGTTCTGCAGGCGGACGTACTGTGGCCGGTCAGTGAGGTAGTCCATAATCCAGGAAATCAGGGGAGTGTTAACCTGCATGTTTTTTTAATTTCTCTCCCAGCAGTGCAGGCTCGATGGTGTTGAATGCACTGGAGAAATCAAAAACCATGATCCTCACTAAGCCCCCAGGCTTGTCCAGGTGGGTGTAGGTGAGATGGAGCAGATGTATGATGGCGTCATCCCCTCCAACATGGGGTTGATAGACAAACTGGAGGGGGTCAAGTGAGGGTTTGACCAGAGATCAGATGGACTCCAGGATTAGCCTCTCAAAAGCCTTCTTGATGTGTGATGTCAGAGCCACTGGTCTGTAGTCATTGAGGACTCTGGGATGTGGCGTCTTATTCATGGGAACTAGACACAACTTTTTCCATTACAGAAATGGATGTAGTCAGAGATGCAGTCTGTCAGTCCATCAATGTCCTCACCGTGAGGTTCACAGAGAGTCTTCCAGTCTGTCTCTACAAAGCAACCCTGCAGGGCAAGGTGTGCCACCTCTGTCCACCTCTTTAAGGTTTTATTGGTGGCAGGCTGCCTCTAAACCAAAGGTGTGTATTGCAGGAGGAGATGTACCAGGTTGTGATCTGACTTTCCCAGAGGGGGGATGGCAGTGGAGCTGTAGGCATCTTTAACATTAGCATACAACAGATTTAGATTAAAATCTTTATTTTATGAGTGAGAAGTCATCTGACCAAATAAACACAGATGTTAATGCTGACTGCTGCAGTGTGCAAGTATCTAAACTGACATTTACAACCAGTTATTACTGAATATTTAGTGCTGTGAGCCTCAAATCTAGCACAAACACTCACTGCTGTCTGAGCCACAGTGACAATACCGCTTCTCATTTCTCTTCATTAAATATCACATGACAACATTAGGACTTCTTCCCACTCCACGTACCTGTGTAAGAGCTGAACACTCCACATATTTGACAGCCTTCAGCTCTCGAGCCAGTTTCTCTCCGCTCTCGCAGGTCAGGGCGCGCTGCTTGTTCTTGGCCAGTTTCTCCAGAGTGTTGCTGTCATCTCTCAGCTCCACATGAGTCCCGACCAGCAGGAATGGCGTCCGCGGGCAGTGGTGGGAAATCTCTGGCACCCACTGTGAAGAGACATGGACAAAGAAACTTTTCCCCTTAAAGACAATTAAAAAACAAGCCAGGCTAAATAAAAATCTGCATATGAAACTACCACAAAGAGTCAGGACAGACGGAAACAAACCTTCTCTCTGACGTTCTTAAAGGAGGAGGGTGATACAACAGAGAAGCAGACGAGGAAGACGTCGGTCTGAGGGTAAATGAGGGGTCGCAGTCTGGTGTAGTCCTCCTGACCTGCAGGGGGAGACACAAAAACATTAACATTAACATTAACATCAAAATGTGAACACAACACAGCAGGTAAAGCTGAAGTGGAACCACATCTTGAACATAGCATAAGGAGATGGGTTCTTCTTTTAGAAAATTAAACCCACACCTTTCAGTGTTTGTCGACCACAAGGTGCCAGTTGAACTTTAAACTTACAGGTAACAGATACTTTATTTTCAACTATAAATACACTACATCCTCAGTGTGTAGCTGGTTGTCACTGTTGACAGTAACTGTATGAAATTACAATGAAATATCGTTGTTGTTATCTATTTTATTAAACATACAGAGTGAAAGTATGTGAAACAGTATTCTTAAAAACTGGTTGAACCACCTGTGGCAGTGATAGCTTCAAGCAAACACTTGAAGACCTGCACTGCCTTCAAGAGCAGCATTATTCTTCTGACGTGTGGTGTGAATGGATGTCATACCAGGCGTTATTCAACAGTACCTTAAGAGGGTTATGATTTGAAAATTAGGAAATTACAGTCCAGTCGCAATTTCTTGCCATGTTAGTACTGCGTTGTTAACAGTACTGACTATATGAAGACTTAGTTTTTACCTGACGTGTCAAACAGTCCCAGAGTGTATGGCTCCCCACCAATCATCACTGTTACTGCATAGTTATCAAACACCTCAAGGAGAGAGAGAGAGGGAACGGATGATCGAGTGACAATTAGAAAAGACACAATTCAACACATTTTGACACAATGAGCGAGCAAACAGGCTGAATTTACACATTTACCAATGTAGTTAAAAAATGAAGCCTTAATTTGGAGAGTTTTATTTAACATCATTAGAAAAAAGTTTCTATGGATGCTGTCACACTGAATGTTAGAGCGTTAGAGCTTCTCAGTCAAGCTCGGGTTTATGAAACAGGTTTCAGTTTCTCCAGCCTGAGTTTAAACCGGTTCCAGATGCGCCTCAGACAATATTTAAGACTTTATGTTTGCAGAATGTTACTTTCATGCCAGGTCTGATCAGTCTGGAGGAGTAAACAGAAACTGTCAGTGGAATTGTTTGTGTTATTAAATGTACTCACCGTGGGGACATATTCAGTGGGAAACATGTTTTTGGTGTAGGATATGAGCAAGCAGGTCTTTTCCGCCTCACGATCACCCACCACCACACACTTTATGGTCTGCATCTGAAGAGGATGAAGGAAAAGAGGAAGAAGGTAGAGAGGTCAGGGAAAGCTTCCTATTTACAACATAAAAGTATCAGCAAGAATAAAAGGTGAAAATGCTTCATTAGATTCTCAAGTGTGAATAATGTTTTAGACATTTTTATAACTGAGACATTCCTTCTTATTATTCTGGAACAATACATTTAATAATGAAGAAAATTATTATTGTTATTTTGGAAATACACTACATTAGGTAATAATTCTGGTTCATGATTTTCTGCCAGCCACTTTAGTTACTAAAAGAATTATGGTCTGCTTAACTTGGAGAAAAATGTCCCAACTGTAGTTTACAGTCAAAAAAAGGCTGCAGCTCAATAACCTTGTTGAGTGGGATGATGAGAGCGTTGGTAAACAGATCCAATGTGACACAGCTGATGGGATCAGATCACATGTGCTGTAAAATTTACCTTGTTTCAACCTATAACCACAAGTCAAACGGCTGCATAAAATGTTACAGAGGATATGGTTTCGTACCTAGAAACAGTACAACAGATGCTCTGAGGATGCTGATGGAGAAGAACAGAGATGGACAAATGGAGCTGCAGTGTGTATGTCAGAGTACATGTATAAGAGCTGTGAGATAGTGGTGAGGTGAGCTGTAGGTGAGACAGAGGAGTTCAAGGTGGAGGTGGGTTTGCATCAAGGATCGGCTCTGAGCCCCTTCCTGTTTGCTCTGGTGATGGACAGACTAACGGTCAACGGGTCAGAGCAACAGAGAGTGTAGAAAAGAGGCGAAGAGGCGAGTGCATCAGTAAAGGTGATAAGAGAGAATGAAAGGAAAAGTGTTCAAGACGGTGGAGAGACCAGCGATACTGTACGGCTTAGAGACAGTGGCACTGAAGGAAAGACAGGAAGCAGAGCTGAAGGTGTTGAGGTTCTATTAAGAGTGAAAGGATCAGGAATGAGTCCATCAGAGGGACAGATTGAGGTGGTTTGGACATGTTCAGAGGAGAGACTGTGAACATATCAGAGAATGATGCTGAGGTTGGAGCTACATTTATGGATGTAGTGAGAGAGGAGATGAATTTAGTTGGTGTGAGAGAAGAAGATGCAGAGGACAGGATGGAGGCAGATGATTCACGGTGGAGACCCCTGAAGGAGAACAGCTGAATGGAAAAGAAGAAGAAGGCTTTAAAACTTTGCAGTTTTATATGTAGACCACAAAAGTAGCGTAGTTTTGAGTAGACTTTAGCCCAATTTAAGACACATGAAACACATTTAGATGGAGGGAACCTTTACAAACATTAATATACAATGATGTGAATTTGAATTGCTTGACATACAGGTTTAAAAACAAAAACAGTAACCGAGGATTGTTACAGTTATTTAGTCTATGGAACATTTTACCTTCGTTATTTGCACAGTGATTCATGTAGTTTTTATACTTTCACTTTAAACTGGTTAATACAGATTTATCAGGCCGTGCGCGCTCCCGCGGACGTTTGCACGACACCTGTGAGCTGTCACAACTTTTCCAAAGACTCGTCCTAAAATCTCCTGTTTCAGTGATGATATTAAAGTTTAAAGGTTAAATCAGATCCTACCTGTTCTCCGCACAGCCAGTGTTGGTAAACTGTGCTGCCTTCAGGTGCTTCGTGTAAATTCTAACTCCCCAAACGCGGAAGTCCGAAATGCTATGTTCACGTTCCTCTGTTTTAATTGTCGCTCTAATAAATGTAAATTTTGTACTTAACAAAATTAAATTAATTTTGTTATTTAACAAAGATTTTTAAAGTCATAATTCCAATTTCTTTTTGTCTACGTTATTATAATGTTTTTATTTACTTATTATTTAATTATAACACACTCATGACACACACACTTAGATAGCAGTAAGCAGATAAATGTTATTATGGAAGTAAACCTGAAGCTAAAGTCATTTTTAGTATTTCCACAGTCATTCTGTTGATTGGAGACAAGTCAGTGTCCACCAGAGGGAGATGACATACTGTCATGTTGTCAAGAGCAGACTTCTTGTTACTGCATTGTTTTAGTATCATTATTCCAAGACTGAGATTGTATAAAGTCATAACTTTTTGGTTATGATAAAATATGTCTAACAGGAAAGAGTTTTAACTCTAAAATATTGCCTTTAACTATAATGAGATTGTGTGTAAAATGAACACCACTCAGTGATGCTAACAGATGGCCTCATTTACTTTAGTGGACAACTAAAGTAAATACGACTGAGGGAGGACATCTCACTAATTTACATAAAATCTCACTCATTTACATAAAATCTCTCCAACATTGTAAATTCGGGTCTTTTCAGAAAAACCCCAAAATCCTCTTACTGTAATCGTAAGAATGCGACTCGACCTTGACGTTATGACTTTATGTGCTTTTTAGTCACTTGCTGAAAAGACCTTATGACACACATAAGGTCACATTGTTTGGGTTTGTGTGTCCTGTCAGCTAAGAAGAGCTTTGGAGATTTGGTTTAACATGTCTACAAAACTGAGTGGCAGCATTTGAAGCAATTCAGCAGATGATGAGCAGAGGAGGTTTCAGAAAATAAGGTCCCCCCTCTGTCACCTCTTCCCTCTCTCTCTCTCTGCATCTCCAGTGTTTTCTTACAGTCACTGTGAAAGGCAGAATACACACAGAGGCGACAGGCTAAGGCAGGAAATCCTCTCTTCGCTCAAGAGGTTTCGTGTTTATCCATTGTTTTCTCATTCTTTGATGCCGTATTGATCCGACACTACTCAGGATGCAGCTTGTGTGTTTATGTGTGACAGAAATGCTTAAGTGAAGATGTTGTTGTATGTGTTTTTTTATATGTGTTTATATGTGTGAAAAGATACAGAAAAGCATATAAATGTCAGAATATCTTGTGCAAAATATTGTAGTGAGGTTTGATTTATGTAGCTAACAGGATAAGTTTAGGTTCTGTTTTATCTGGAGGAATATTATCATTATTAGTTATATGTATGATTCTTCTCTGATTTCTTGTGTAGCTTTACGTGTGTGTGTTTGAAATAAAAAAGAAAAGTGACACAGAAATGACACAACAGTAATAAAATGTAGACGTATTTCTCAATTTTACATAGTCAAGTTAAAGTTTCATTTTAAATTCTGAAACTGAAGTCATAAAGTAATTACACATCTATTGTAAATGGTTATTGCGTTTAAAAATGAGTTTCCTCTTCATTTTTATAGTAATATTTCCTTGCCATCATAACTTTATCTTCATTTATTTATATTTCATTAAATAAAGCATTTTTCAGTCAATTTCTCAAAATTTTAAAATCTTAAGGAAAAAAAATTTTTTTTTCTGTGGTTACAGAAATGATGTCTTTAAAGTGCTAATTTCTCCACTACTACTGTGAAATTACTTTTAAAAAAATGTTCTTTACAACTTGTCAAGTAATAGTAAAAACATCTGAAAAGAAATGAAAAACTCAAAATACTAAAATAATGTCCCCAAAGAAACAATAAGTAGCAAAGAAAAGATATATAACACTTCAAATATACATCATCAGAATAAACCATTATGTCCAAAACCATTAGAAAAAATAAGAAACGTGAAATTCTAGTTAATTTTAATGAGGAACATGCTCAGTTTAAGATTTAAATGAACTCACTGACCCAGAAAAAAACAGTGTTCATAAACATGAAGGATTCTCTACTTGTTAAAGTTGTGTCCTGGTTCTGAGTTTTCCTCATGTACACGAACACTGATTACCCTGTCGTCAGAGGGTGAAACAGCACAGATGACCCCTGTAAGGTGAGCAGTGTTCCCCTTTAAAGGCCTCCAGGAGGTGCTAACACACCACAGAGCACTCGAGGTTCCAGTCAGGTCAGGAGGTTAGGTCAGTCAGGTTACAGCTACCACTGATTTGCAGAATATATGTTATTTAGCATCAACTCCTTGCTCCTCTTTATTGAGGAGTGTTGCTCAAATGTGTTACACGTATCTATGATGAGAATAAAACCTGTCCAGATCGAGTCCGTTCCAACACCACACCCACATTAGATCACTACGACTGAAGGCACTGTTTAAACGAGTGTCTACTTGACCCACCTCCACCCCCTCACCCTCCCCTCAGTATTCCCTGTTCCCATCTGGGTTAATCTCTTCCCCGGCCACCTCCACTTCCTCCTCTTCTTGTGGTGTCTATAGCAGGACGCAGCACTTCTTGGGTTTGTTGTCTGGAGGCTCCAGAGCTGCCAGGATGGCCTCATCAAAAACATTCTTCAGTCCTCTCTAAGAAAGAGACAGAAACATGGAGAGAAACATTGATTAGCTTTACCTCTGATGGCTTCAATAATTATATTCCAGGGGAGAGCCTTTTACAAAGCAGGGAGGAGTTGTACAGTTTGATGGTCACTGGTAGAAAGAATCTCCTGTAGTTTTTACTGTGGAGCACTTGATGTTGATCAGTCTCTAGCTTAACGTGCTCCTGTGTCCAGCAGCACACTGTGTAGAAGGTTGGAGGGATTGTCCAGGATTGAGAGGAGTTTGAACAGCATCCTCCTCTCAGCTACAACATCTAGAGGGTCCAGCTCCACCTCCAGAACAGAGCCAGACCTCCTAATCAGTTTGTTCAGCCTGTTATTGTCTGACACCTTCATGTTTCTGCCCCAGCAGACCACTGCATAGAGGATGACACTGGAATCACAGACTCATAGAATCATTGAAGAACCTGAGTCTCCTCAGAAAGTACATACAGCTCTGAGCCTTTTTGCACAGTGCTAATGAGTAATGAGTACACTCCCAGGTATTTGTACTGAGATACGACCTCCACCTCCTCCCTCTGTATAAAGAGAGAGATGATAGGATTCCCAGATTTCCTGATGTCCATCACCAGCTTTACTGATGTTGAATTGAAGATGGTTGAGTCCACACTATTCAACAAAACTGTCCACCATTCCCCCGGTACTCTGTGACATCTCCACCCTGAATACATCCTACAACTGAGTCATCAGAGAACTTCTGAAGATGACAGGACTCTGAGTTGTACCTGAAGTCTGAGGTGTACAGGATGAAGAGGAATGGAGACAGAACTGTCCCCTGTGGAGCACCTGTGCTACAGATCACAGTGTCAGACACACAGTTCTGCAGGCAGACGTACTGTGGGCGATTAGTGAGGTAGTCCATGATCCAGAAAATCAGGGGAGTGTTAACCTGCATGTTTTTTTAATTTCTTTCCCAGCAGTGCAGGCCGGATGGTGTTGAATGCACTGGAGAAATCAAAGAACATGATCCTCACTAAGCCCCCAGGCTTGTCCAGGTGCGATGGAGCAGATGTATGATGGTGTCATCCACTCCAATATGGGGTTGGTAAGCAAACTGGAGGGGGTCAAGTGAGGGTTTGACCAGAGATCAGATGGACTCCAGGATCAGCCTCTCAAAAGCCTTCTTGATGTGTGATGTCAGAGCCACTGGTCTGTAGTCATTGAGGACTCTGGGATGTGGCGTCTTATTCATGGGAACTAGACACAACTCTTTCCATTACAGAAATGGATGTAGTCAGAGATGCAGTCCGTCAGTCCATCAATGTCCTCACCGTGAGGTTCACAGAGAGTCTTCCAGTCTGTCTCTACAAAGCAACCCTGCAGGGCAAGGTGTGCCACCTCTGTCCACCTCTTTAAGGTTTTATTGGTGGCAGGCTGCCTCTAAACCAAAGGTGTGTATTGTGGGAGGAGATGTACCAGGTTGTGATCTGACTTTCCCAGAGGGGGGATGGCAGTGGAGCTGTAGGCATCTTTAACATTAGCATACAACAGATTCAGTATCCTATCCCCCTTGGTGGGACAGCTCACAAAATGGGTAAATGTAGGAAGTGTCTTGGTGAGGGTGGAGTGATTAAAGTTTCCAGAGATCATAAAGAAGACGTCAGGGTGTCTGTTCTGCAGGCTGGAGGTGACCGTCTGAATGACACAGCAGCAGCGTTGAGATCTGTTTTCTGTGTAGGTTATGTATTCTGTGTAGAAATTACATTAAACCTTAAACTGAACATGAAATGTCATCCAGTTATTCAATCAACTCAACTCAACTACCATAGAAATTGTGATGATAGATGATTGTGATTGCACATAAATATTATTTTTATTTGTTGTGTTAATGCACCAACATTAATCAAATCTCTATTTTATTAGTGAGAAGTCATCTGACCAAATAAACACAGATGTTAATGCTGACTGCTGCAGTGTGCAAGTATCTAAACTGACATTTACAACCAGTTATTACTGAATATTTAGTGTTGTGAGCCTCAAATCTAGCACAAACAGTCACTGCTGTCTGTATTAATTACAGTGACAATGCCGCTTCTCATTTCTCTTCATTAAATATCACATGACAACATTAGGACTTCTTCCCACTCCACGTACCTGTGTAAGAGCTGAACACTCCACATATTTGACAGCCTTCAGCTCTCGAGCCAGTTTCTCTCCACTCTCGCAGGTCAGGGCGCGCTGCTTGTTCTTGGCCAGTTTCTCCAGAGTGTTGCTGTCATCTCTCAGATCCACATGAGTCCCGACCAGCAGGAATGGCGTCCGCGGGCAGTGGTGGGAAATCTCTGGCACCCACTGTGAAGAGACATGGACAAAGAAACTTTTCCCCTTAAAGACAATTAAAAAACAAGCCAAGAAAAATAAAAATCTGCATATGAAACTACCACAAACAGTCAGGACAGACGGAAACAAACCTTCTCTCTGACGTTCTCAAAGGAGGAGGGTGATACAACAGAGAAGCAGACGAGGAAGACGTCGGTCTGAGGGTAGCTGAGGGGTCGCAGTCTGGTGTAGTCCTCCTGACCTGCAGGGGGAGACACAAAAACTGTCATTAACATCAAAATGTGAACACAACACAGCAGGTAAAGCTGAAGTGCAACCACATCTTGAACATAGCATAAGGAGATGGGTTCTTCTTTTAGAAAATGAAACCCACACCTTTCAGTGTTTGTCGACTACAAGGTGCCAGTTGAACTTTAAACTTACAGATAACAGATACTTTATTTTCAACTATAAATACACTACATCCTCAGTGTGTAGCTGGTTGTCACTGTTGACAGTAACTGTATGAAATTACAATGAAATATCGTTGTTGTTATCTATTTTATTAAACATACAGAGTGAAAGTATGTGAAACAGTATTCTTAAAAACTGGTTGAACCACCTGTGGCAGTGATAGCTTCAAGCAAACACTTGAAGACCTGCACTGCCTTCAAGAGCAGCGTTATTCTTCTGACGTGTGGTGTGAATGGATGTCATACCAGGCGTTATTCAACAGTACCTTAAGAGGGTTATGATTTGAAAATTAGGAAATTACAGTCCAGTCCAGTACAGTACTGACTATATGAAGACTTAGTTTTTACCTGACGTGTCAAACAGTCCCAGAGAGTATGACTTCCCACCAATCATCACTGTTACTGCATAATTATCAAACACCTCAAGGAGAGAGAGAGAGGGAACGGATGATCGAGTGACAATTAGAAAAGACACAATTCAACACATTTTGACACAATGAGCGAGCAAACAGGCTGAATTTACACATTTACCAATGTAGTTAAAAAATGAAGCCTTCATCTGGAGAGTTTTATTTAACATCATTAGAAAAAAGTTTCTATGGATGCTGTCACACTGAATCTTAGAGCATTAGAGCTTCTCAGTCAAGCTCAGGTTTATGAAACAGGTTTGAGTTTCTCCAGCCTGAGTTTAAACCGGTTCCAGATGCGCCTCAGACAATATTTGAGACTTTATGTTTGCAGAATTACTTTCATGCCAGGTCTGGAGGAGTAAACAGAAACTCTCAGTGGAATTGTTTGTGTTATTAAATGTACTCACCCTGGGTACATATTTAGAGGGAGGACTGTTGGTGGTGTAGGATATGAGCAAGCAGGTCTTTTCCGCCTCACGATCACCCACCACCACACACTTTATGGTCTGCATCTGAAGAGGATGAAGGAAAAGAGGAAGAAGGTAGAGAGGTCAGGGAAAGTTTCCTATTTACAACATATAAAAGTATCAGCAAGAATAAAAGGTGAAAATGCTTCATTAGATTCTCAAGTGTGAATAATGTTTCAGACATTTTTATAACTGAGACATTCCTTCTTATTATTCTGGAACAATACATTTAATAATGAAGAAAATTATTATTGTTATTTTGGAAATACACTACATTAGGTAATAATTCTGGTTCATGATTTTCTGCCAGCCACTTTAGTTACTAAAAGAATTATGGTCTGCTTAACTTGGAGAAAAATGTCCCAACTGTAGTTTACAGTCAAAAAAAGGCTGCAGCTCAATAACCTTGTTGAGTGGGATGATGAGAGCGTTGGTAAACAGATCCAATGTGACACAGCTGATGGGATCAGATCACATGCACTGTAAAATTTACCTTGTTCCAACCTATAAACACAAGTCAAACGGCTGCATAAAATGTTACAGAGGATATGGTTTCGTACCTAGAAACAGTACAACAGATGCTCTGAGGATGCTGATGGAGAAGAACAGAGATGGACAAATGGAGCTGCAGTGTGTATGTCAGAGTACATGTATAAGAGCTGTGAGATAGTGGTGAGGTGAGCTGTAGGTGAGACAGAGGAGTTCAAGGTGGAGGTGGGTTTGCATCAAGGATCGGCTCTGAGCCCCTTCCTGTTTGCTCTGGTGATGGACAGACTAACGGTCAACGGGTCAGAGCAACAGAGAGTGTAGAAAAGAGGCGAAGAGGCGAGTGCATCAGTAAAGGTGATAAGAGAGAATGAAAGGAAAAGTGTTCAAGACGGTGGAGAGACCAGCGATACTGTACGGCTTAGAGACAGTGGCACTGAAGGAAAGACGGGAAGCAGAGCTGAAGGTGTTGAGGTTCTATTAAGAGTGACAGGGTCAGGAATGAGTCCATCAGAGGGACAGATTGAGGTGGTTTGGACATGTTCAGAGGAGAGACTGTGAACATATCAGTGAATGATGCTGAGGTTGGAGGCAGATGATTCACTGTGGAGACCCCTAAAAGAGAACAGCTGAATGGAAAAGAAGAAGAAGGCTTTCAAACTTTGCAGTCTTATATTTTCCAGTAGTATGAAATGTGTGGAGCTGTGACAGCGTGCTTTGAGCAATCACACACATTTCCTTTATTTTCAGGTTTTCTAGTTTTACATGTTTAAGCAGATTTCAGCACAATTTAAAACTGAAGCTGTCATGATGTAAGATGTAGGGAACCTTTACAAACATTAATATACAATGATGTGAATCAGAATGACAGTCGAATGATAGTTTAAGTTTTAACTTCGTTATTTCCACAGTGATTCATGAAGTTTTTATACTTTCACTTTAAACTGGTTAATACAGATTTATCAGGCCGTGCGCGCTCCCGCGGACGTTTGCACGACACCTGTGAGCTGTCACAACTTTTCCAAAGACTCGTCCTAAAATCTCCTGTTTCAGTGATGATATTAAAGTTTAAAGGTTAAATCAGATCCTACCTGTTCTCCGCACAGCCAGTGTTGGTAAACTGTGCTGCCTTCAGGTGCTTCGTGTAAATTCTAACTCCCCCAACTCGGAAGTCCGAAATGCTATGTTCACGTTCCTCTGTTTTAATTGTCGCTCTAATACATTTTGATTTTGTACTTTAAAAACGTGATGTCTGGTTATTTTTATCAGCTCTAAAGACAAAACTATTTAACAACTGAGCGAATTTAACAAAGATTTTTAAACTAACTTAACCTTTTATTTACCCAAATCAATAATCCCAATTTCTTTTTGTCTACGTTATTATAATGTTGTCATGGTGATTCTGTTTTTATATAAGCGGTAAACATGTATTTAATCACTTTATTCACACACACTTAGCAGTAAGCAGATAAATGTTATTATGCAAGTAAACCTGAAGCTAATTCTGTTGATTGGAGACGAGTCAGTGTCCACCAGAGGGAGATGAAGCTGTGAATGAAGATGCTGTTTGCTGCTCTTTTTGCTTGTAGAGACATTTTGGATGCTAGTAAACAACCTGTGGGCAGAGTTTGGGCTGGTGGATTCAAGGTTCCACTCTTTTTAGGCAACATGTCTTTAGTTTCTCCTGTTGTGTCAGTTTTCAGATGATGATGTAAACAACGGTGTCTCAGCTTCCTCTTTACACACAAACACACATGAGAATAGGTGCAAAACAAGCTGAAATGCCTCAAATTTATGTGGATGAGCAAGGAGCTGGTGGGAAAAACAAAGCATCCATAATACAACCTGCGCTATGTGAGCTTATGTGTAAATGTGCTGACAGCATCTGTCTTTTTATTTAATAAATCATTTAATAAAAATATTAAAATTAATTTTACTTAAGACTGCGATGAAGGATTTTCTGTTAAATCTGATTAAAAACTGTATTTTCTTATTTCATTCTAAGGACTGAAACACAACATGTGAACTAATGGGCTGATGCTGTGACACCTGTTGGAGACTCCTAATCTGAAAATAAGGTTCAAGCTAAACAATAACTACATGTTGACCATTTCAGGTTTACAGAATTAATCTTGTTTGCCTGTTTTTATTCCAAACAATGTTGTCATTTAAAAACAATAGTACAAACGTTACAACGTACAAACATGATTAGTACATGAATTCCTGCACATTCATAGTAGTAATTCACGCTGTGCTGCTTCCTTGCTGCTCTAAAAACAGACTGGTGAAGTTGTTAATGCCGACTGGAGGGTGACACTGATACACAATGACAGGGCAACAGGGTGAAGCCAGTGTGTGTGTTTTGCAGGCAAACTGTCTCTGCATGGGTGAGTACTGTTGTAGTGTACCAGTTTCTGGATTCTCCTGCACGTATGTGTGTTCGTGTGCACGGGCAGGTGCACGTTTCTGGGTGTGCACGTATGTGTTTGCGTGTCTGCGCGTAAACGTGTGAGATAATCTATAATTCAATTCTTGAGTTTAATGGGATTATCTTCGGGAGACGAGCAGCACAACGTCCTTGACATCCATCCCCTCGTTTAGCCACGGCTGAGCGAACGATGGAGACACAAATACAGAGCGAGAGGGAAAGAGAGGTGGAGATGGGGTGAGACAGAAGAACAAAGAGGAACAGTGAGGAGCTCCAAGTGGGATGAAATGCTCCAAAGAAGCCATTCTGTGGGAAAGGGTAATGGAAGAGGGCCTTGAATTATAATGATCTCATTTTCTGCTGCATTAACACTGAAGGTCGACCGGCCTTCACCTCACTGAGCTTCTCTCCACCTACACAACATGAGCCCTGGACCACACTGATTCTCTTCTAGTGAAGTGTTGGTGAATAAATCTGATGTGTGTGTGTTGATGTCCTAGTAGGTGATCAGTTTCCCTCTTGACAAGTATG